>NC_034410.1:79064419-79175053 GCF_002078875.1 Numida meleagris
GGGACTGGCCCTAGGTGTGTTCCAGTATACATTCAGCCTCATCTCAAGGCAGAAAATAGCCATCCAGCCCTCATAATGGCTGGGATTGTGTGTTTCTTACTTATTGGTATTGTCTTGTGATTTGTTGTATTGTACATAGCTTATTGATACTATAGTGAGTGATGAAAAATGGCTGGATTACCCACTGGATGGTATCAGAATAACAACACTGGTAATGGTATGATAAAAGTGGGTGATTTTCCTATGTTACCAATGCAGCCTCAAGAATTAGCATTATTAGGCATTATCTTGGTTGCTCTGTGCTTCTTCTTCTTCTATTTTAGTAGTAGATCAAACGTGAATTGAACAGGATTTGATGTTACCAGTGCTGGAATCTACGGGAATAGCTCTTTTACTGTAATTTTAGCACCTCATTATCAGTAACACACAGTTATGATGCTATTAGCCTATCAATTAGCCTTTTCTTAATTTGCGGAGACAAAACCTGGAAAGGAACCCAGCCAAAGGGACGACCCTGTACTATAGAATGATTAACTGTCTTTCATCCCACTAATCAGGACTTTTAAAGTATGACTATGCATCACTCGAGATAAAGGCGCATGCTATCTTACTTTGATTCAACATATGATTCTAATATAGAATTCTGGAATACTGCCCAACAGATTTTTTAGTTCTCTGGTCCCTTCAATTGGGACCCAAATGGCCCTCATTGAAGAATGATTTTGGGATGGAACAAAGTATTTTGGTAGTTTTAAGGGAACTGATAGTTGTGTATGCATATTGTGTATGTGAACCCTTGACCAGTTGCCCCAAGGCTCTGAAGTTCTTGCTCATAGTTCTTAGGGAAGTTCTTCCTATATCATCACTGCCTACCTGAAACAACAATAGGGGATAATAATCTGAGGGCCGTAGTACGGAAGGAAGTTTCTTCCTTACACCTTTAAGCCGGGCCCCGGGGAGGCAGCAGACCTCCCTGTGTAGAGGGTCTGGTCTACACATTGGGCCTTCTGCTCCTTCAGCAGTGGGACACCAATGACAACGACCCGTCTTTTGTTCTTTGCTGAGGAGGTTATAATGCTAATGGTAGTCCTGCTAGGCTTTGGTGACACCTCTACGTGGGAGGAACCATCATCCCCACCGTTGTCCAGTTGTCCCTGCAGAGCACTGTACCTGTTCTGCAGGGGCAGCTGGGAAGGGCGCAGAATCGCTGGGCGGGTGCGCCTGCATCACCGAGCAGGGACCTTTTGCCATTGCCCCCTGCCCCCCAGTTCATCACCGTTGTTGTCAGGGGGAGCAGCGGACAGGGGGATCACTGTAGCAGGAACACTGCCTGCCTGCTGGTTCCCCCTTTACCCATTTGCAAGGCAGTAGGGGGTGATGCCCCTCCCCCCATCCTTGTGGACCTCCGCTGCATTCTCTCTAGAAGTTAACTGCCTTTCTTGAGCTGAGGAGCCCAGAACAGGACACAGTACTGCAGATGTGGCCTCACCAGAGCAGAGGAGAAGGGGAGGAGCACCTCTGTTGACCTGCTGGCTGTACTCTTTGGAAGACACCCCAGGATCCCATTGGTCTTCTTGGCCACAAGGGCGCACTGCTGGCTCATGGCCAACCTGTATCCCCCCAGGACACCCAGGCCCTTCTCTGCAGAGCTCCTCTCCAGCAGGTCAGCCCTGCTGATGCATGCGGTTATTCCTCCTCAGGGGTAGGAGTCTACATTTGCCCTTGTTGAACCTCATCAGGTTCCTCTCTGCTCAACTCTCCATCCTGTTCAGATCTTGGTAAATGGCAGCATGGCCTTCTCCCATCTTCTCTCCCTCTTTAGCTCTTCTGAGCTCCCCTTTTCTCAAGAATTACCCTTCGGCCTGCAGCTTGGCTGAGCATTGGAGTCCATAAACCTAGGCCGCACCTTGACTCAGAGCTGCCTGCTTTGTTTATATTTTCGCCTTCCTGTTAGGCGCTTGGGGCACCAGAACCCTGTAGCCAACATGTGGCGAGCACCTGATTAAAGCAAAGCATTCAACCTGAGTGACCAAGAGGTTTTGTAAGACTCCGTTAGGCACAGCTTAGCATCCTGTGATAAACCAGGATTTCTTGTAAAAACGTCTGCTATTATCTGTGTGAAATGATGAACAATTAGAGCAGAATGTCTTCAGGCTAAGAGTTTGCAAATTAGTGTTGTACAGACTGATTTATTTTGAAGTCTCAGATGTGACCACACACAGTATCTAATGAAAATCATACAGCCTTTGGACATAGTTGTGGTTATATTAGGTTTTCAAATCCTAATTAAAGGAAGGAAGGCATAATATTTGAGGTGCGTAAACATCCCCAGTTAAGACAAAGTGGGTATTTCAAAGGAGTATCTTTTTTCTCCATCTGCTGACATTGCTGCAGAAGTTTCCAAGATGTTAGACCAGCAATGACTGAGTCACAAAGCAATATGCAAGCTGGACACTGACAAACCAGTAACTAAATTAGCACTGCCTTAAGTCTGAAGTTGTCTGTAGTTCACCTTACTTGAAGGGAAATGGCTCCTCTGGTGGTGGTCGTCTTCTTTGCAGGTACGAGGCTGAAGCAGCCATTTGGTGTTACAACAAACCCAGCTTTGTCCTTTTGTGTATCAGGATGAAAGTGCTGCAGTTAAAGGCTGCAAAACACTCGTCTGATTTCAATTTACTCACAGGTTCAAATGCATTTACAGTATTTTGTGAGGTGAACTTCATGCTGAAAGGCTTCACGTGGGTTCACGCATTGCCTGATGGCGTCAGATACTGCCCGTTGTCCTGTAACTACGGTAAAACCAGCACAAACCTCCTATCAGGCACAACAATTATTTCAGCTCTTACGTATTCCCATTTCTGACCCAGAAGCATGTTGTACTTGGGAGTGTTCTGGTAGCACAGGTACCTGCTGAGGAAAACACCTCAGGCCAGATTTGCAGGCATCATTTTGCACGTGCTACAGTTGTGGGCGGGTTGCACAAACATGCAGACGACAATGCTGCCCGGCCGTGGGGCAGGCCTAGCAACACCTATTTGCCACAATTCCTTTTTTTCACGCCATCTTCTTGTCTGTTCCAAACATAATACATACTGAAATCATTTTCTTTGAACAAAAGGGGTGAACAGCTTCTTTAGATAAAGGACACACTGACCTAACAGGACAGAGCATCTTATTCTGTTTTCCTTTTAACTCTTCTTAAGAGAATGTTTAATGATAACCCACCCCACATAACCCAGAATTAAGACAAGAAATACATTGTGAACACAGACACACCCAAGAGAAGACATTCATTCCAATATAAAATGAATAGCATTGTATTAACGTTTATTTCTAATTACAAGAAACAGAATATCAGTCCCTTATTTGTACAAAAATACCTGAAAGATTACAATTAGGTTCACAAGCCAAAAAGCTATTTACAGTATGAAGCAAAGCATATTGAATAAAGGTTTTGTCTCTTAAGTTAATACCTTTTGCATTCCCTGAAACTTTAAACTTTATTCCATTTTACAGTCACTAAATCTTGCATTGTGACAATATAATTTACGATAAGCAAGTCTTGCCACTGGAAAGGTGCATTGATTGGTCAAACTGTCAGGTATTTAGTGCAGAAAAGATAAGACAAAACATCTAAACTGAGGCACGTGTTTCTTCAAGATTAATTAACAAATAAAAAGTTTTTTGTACTTTTAACACCTATCGTAACATAACTTAACTAGTAACCTCATTACCAAAATGGTTTGGCATTTTCCTTCTCAACATATTCAAGATTGCTACATGAAGTATTTATTTAGAAAATAAAATCACAGGCAAAAAGATAAAAATTCAACAGGCTCCAAAACAACCCTGAGCATCCCCTTTACATTCATGTCATTTAAATACAAAAATAAGAGTCAAATGTCCTTCAGTCCTTGGTATTCTGAGCTGGCAGCCAGCTGAATCTGTTGGAAAACTAAGGTGGTATTGACTGTTTTCCAGCAGAAAGAAGACAAAGCAGTGATCTGCTTCAGTAAGATTGTTGCCACTTTGAAGGTGGTCACTTTCTCAAAACAGCTCACTTTAGCTGGGAAAAGTACAAAATACTAAGTCAACCATCTACATACAAAAATCATGATTCATAGTCAAACTTTTATTCTCAATTTAAATAAGATGCAAGTTTTTCTTTTTTTCTTTTTTTATAAATATGAAACACTGCAAGTACTATCCGCCTACTGGGAAAAATGCATGGCCGTCACTAAGCTATGTAAACAGAAAAACTTAAAACTACAGCATAAATGGTCTTATTAAACTGGTAATGTAGTCAATACAAGTATCGTTTTTCTCCTAATAGGGGCCAAATAGAAGCATGCAAAGTGAAGTCAGACTTAAGTTAGCTTAATTTCAAGGTTTTAAAATACATCGTCTAGAAAGCAGGAACACTCATTTCACTATGTACAATTAAAAAAAAAAGGCTTCTACTAAAAACAAAATCAAGTTTCTTCATTTTTATATCTAGACATTAAATGGAAAAAAAATACTAAATGTGTTCTGTAAACTAAAATACAGTGTTTCTATACCATTGACATAGTTATAAGCTGATATGGACGACTCAGGCAGGTTATGGTTTGTCTTAAGCTATTCTCAACACTACATGAAGACCTAAAGGTGTGGAATTTTCTTCCTTCTTTACCCTTTCCGATGGCTAGGATTTCAAACCCAGTGGCAAACATTAGGAAGGATGAACGAGTCTGCGTAAATCGTCTACCATCTCAAGAATGCTCCATTCTGCACTATGTTCTGAAAGTTCCCAGGGTGAAATATTTCACCCTGCGGCTAACCGCATGAAGTGCTGGAAAGTCAGTTCAGTAACGGTTCCTGCACCGACTGCGTTGCTCAAAGAATGCTGTTCGCAATTAACGGAGTAAAGGGGGACTCGTTTCATTGGAGTACTGATTTATCACCAGAAAGAATCACTGTGTAAACATTAAATAATTGATTTAAGCATTAACAATAAAGTAATTCTGACGACAAACCAGCACCAGAGCAGGATATATGCTCGCCTGCAGCAGGTACTGGTGTGCATTAGTGTGTACGACACAGGTCTCACCAGTTACCCCCATGGATGATATTGCCGGCAGCTAGTTCACAATTGCAAATCCCAGTAAAACGAGCTTCCATTCCCAGTATGTTCTCACCATGCAAACCTTCATGGCCATACCAAAAGCAGAAGGGAGATACTTCTTTTATGCCCTATTCCCCAAGAGAGCTTTGCGTCGCTGTAGCTTTACAATATGGAAACAGCTCTTTGAAACAGTCCAAAAATTCAAGGAGCTATAAAGCTAAAAACACTGGTTTTTTTTGTTTGTTTTTGTTTTCTCATACTAAGACTACCTGCAGAAGAATCTTCTCACAAAAAAACGGTGGTTTCAGATACAACTGTCATTCAGTCCTATTCTATTGAGTAACAGGAGGTTTCCTCAGGAAAACAGTCAAAAGGCTGTAAAAAACAAATCACCACTTCAATAATAAAAGTTTGTGCATAGAATCTAATACAGTCTTCGCAAGATTGGATGCCACTAATACGCCACCAACATACTACGGCCATAATGCTACAAGTCAACAGTTTTGAGAGCACACACATGGTGGTATGTTCTTTTAGAATTGCATCCTCATTGCTTCTTCAAAGCCATCTGCAGATCACGGAACCTCAGGTCTCCAGAGAAGTTTTGAGACGCACACACACACGCACACACACACAGACACACAACACGCACACTTCTTGATTTTCTTCTAGATCCGTTTAGGCTGAAGCATTCCATACATTTTAGGGTGCAGATTAATACCCAACTCCTGCATGAATTTTAAAAGCCACATCAGCTCCTAATATAGGCTGCATACAATATCCAAAACAAAGTAGGAGTGCAAAAAAAGTGATCAATACAAAAAGTAAACACACTAGTCTTAATTGTCAAGATTATTCCAGGGCAAGAGTTCTTTTCAAAGATTTCTCTTCACACTTGTTCCTGTTAAGTGGCCCAGCCAAGATAGTTTCCAGTTTTGTTTCAAATTTACGAATGGTTTTACATACCCTCCCCCCCATTTTTGGGATGCTGGGACACTCAGCAGCAATCACTCTTAGGTGTTAGACAAACCAGTAATGTCGGTCTGTTGGCACCTGTCGAATCCATCCCTTTCAGAGTCCCAAGGTGCATAATATTTTTATTTATTTTTACCAACTTACAAATCTGCCAATTCCCCAGTATCAACGTTCTCTTACAATTACTCTTCTAGCAAATCCAGTCTTCAGTGAGAGTCAAATTTGAGGTCATAAGGCCACTCGGATGCAGTGGTGTTTGAGTTTGCAGGGCAAGACTCCTTTGTTTAGTTGATAGAATTCAACAAGCTGGATTAGATCACTGAATTTGGTGTTCCCATCATCGAGGCTGAAAAATATCTGTCCATCATCCTCACACTGGGGAAATAAAAAGTCCTTTTCAAGTTAGAACATGAGAAGATGCAAGCGTTGCAAAAACAGGACAAGTAAAAGTGTGTGACGTGTCATAAATTATAGGCACTGCACAAAAAAACCTAGTATCTAGAGTTCTGCATGAAACCAGGCACAATGCTAGAAAAGAATTTATGTTAAGCCAACTGGAAACCATTTCTTCACAAAAGTGAAAGCTGGTGGGCAGAGTAATTCTAAGTTGTAGAGACAGCACTGGTTTCTTTTACATAAAACAAAAGTACCACAAAAATAACTGATGGCTGTTTGCAAAATTAGCAAGCAAGACAAGAGGAGAGAGTTTGAACTACAGGTCTACATGATCTTTAACTTTTGCTGCTCTTTCTGGCTGAGATAAAATCAACTGGTTCTCACCATCTCAATATAACACTCTGATAAGCTCAACATTATGGGATAAATAAAATCTTTTGAACTTCCAATAACTTACTGTAAGTTTGCCTAAGTGATATGGAGACAAGTGTGGCTGTTGCCGCCAGTCTTAGAGTACAAGCTACGTTGCATTACTTCTATATCTCAGTGACTTAAATTAGTTTTCTGGGTGATGAAACTTTATTCAGACATTTGACAATTCTAGATAATTATATTTCCTAATGGAAACGTGCCTGTGCACGACATTCGCAGGTAAAAAGAGGCCTCTTTAGATAATGACAGTGCCTTCTGTTTTAATATTTATATTTTTTTTATGATCAGTTTAAAAAAAAAAATTACTTACCGGCAAGATTTGGAAATGCTTTATTTTTTGATGATGGCACAGTGTAAGTACAAATGCCTTTGGATTGCTTTGGCTGTCCCGGAGTAGAAATAGCCTAGGAGAGAACATTTTTAAGCACACAGTAAGTACAACAATCCATTTCTACATAAACAAACAGAAGTACTAAGTAATTTTGTACTATTGCCTAACTCTTCTTCAGTTGCTTTAACAGGCAATTTGCTTTTCATTTTTATACCATGCTTATGCAAGACTAAGAGAAGAGGAAAAAGTGAAAAATGCATGCCATTATTTCTTCCCCTACATATGAGGGCTGCTTCGAAAGTAATGCCTCCTATTTTTATGATGTTGGCCCACAGTGTGAGAGGCAGATGTTGATGGCATGGGGGTAGAGGCTGAACCTTCCCACCAATATTTCGTTACATGTTGTTACCATGCGACAGATGGCAGCAGAGGGTTAGTCTGACAGAACAGCATCTGCTGTGGAAGTGTGGATGAAGCAAAGTGATGAAGTCATTGAATTCCTCCATGCAAAAGAAACTGCACCCACTGACATTCACTGATGCTTGCTGAACATTTATGGAGACGAAACAGTGGATGTGAGCACACTGAGGCAGTCACTGGTGCGCTTCAGCAGTGGCAGCAGTCACATGAAAGATAATCTGCATGAATCTCCAGATTGTACAGAACTGTGTATGGAGATGAATATAGGCTTCAATACGTTGGAAACAATGGTGGGAACACTGGAATATTGCAAAATTTGCACTCAAACTCAAATACGGAGGCAGACAGTACACTGTGTGCAAGGTTGTCAGGATATTGAACCAAGGCTGAAGATGTCAGCTTCTTGGATCGCACTGTTACCGGCGACGAGGCCTAGTGTCACCACTACAAGCCAGAGTCAAAACGAGAGTTCATGGAGTGGCAACATGTGAATTCCCCATCAAAGAAAAAGTTCAAGACGCAGCCCTCAGTGGGTAGATGATGTGTACTGTCTTTTGGAATAGGAAAGGGGTGATCCTTCTGGATTTCCTGGAGCCCAAACCATCAACTCTTGACTGCTGCATCACGATGCTGACTAAGCTGAAGGCTCAAACTTCCAGAGTCAGGCCACAGAAGAAGACAACCTTTCCCTTGCAACACAATAACACCAAGCCCCATATCAGTTTGAAGACCGTGGAGCACGCCGCCCATCTTAGCTGGACTGTCCTACCACACCCACCAGGAAGTCCAGATTTGGCACATTCTGACTTCCATTTGTTTAGGCATATGCAAGATGAACTGTGTGAGCAATAACACCATCAAAGCAGCTGTGAAACTGTGGGTCACTTCCACTGGCGCAGGTTTTTATGATCGCACCATGCATGCTCTTGTTCATCGCTGGCGAAAATGCTTAGCTAATGGTGGTGACTACACTGAAAAATAGTGTTTTGTAGCTGAGAATTTGCTCTATCAAATAGTTTTCATTGTGCTCTTTGTATCTGTATTTTTTTCCACAGAAATAAATAGAAGCCATTATTTTTGGAACAGCCCGTGTAGGAGGCATTACTTTCAGAGCGACCTACGTATGTATGAAATTTTGTGTTTTAATATACAAGAACTTGTTCCCATTCTCCAGTATCTTGCATTAGTTTACAGAACTTCAGTGTCAGTAAATTACATTTAAGTGTCTGCAATTCCACAGAAACAGCTCAGTACTTTCTTAAAATGACTTCTCAGTTAAGTAATGCCCACATTATCAGGACGGGGAAAACACACACAGTTTTTCCTCTAAAGGAGACTATTTTTCCCTCAGCATCATCAGAAAAGAATATACTTTAGGAATTATAACTAGCAACAGCACATACCATGGAACTGTCACTTCTGAGTTGGCCACACAAAGCCCTAATTCAAATAGTTAAATCCATACTTTAGCAAGGAAAAGTATATAGACAATTTAAGTAGTCAAAAATGTCTCCCTTTCTTAACATTTATGAGCTGAGGTAGGAGAACCTCTCCGTGCCACAGGAAACAAGTATATCCCTTTGGCATAAGGCCCAGAATGCTAATCACAGGTGGACTCGTGAGATGGCCAAGCGCTGTAGTTGGGCAGGCCTAAAGCCCTCTTACTGGCTCACCACTAAGGCAGGAGCACGCTCTTTCAAACCTGAGTTGCAAGAACAGCTTGTACTTTACGGACCTGAAAGAACTTACCCTAGCTCCTCAGAACCAATTGAGAAATGTCAATACCACAAAAAAAGCACCATTGTAACCAGGATGACTCCAATACCTAGAGTCTTGCCACTACTGGAAAACATGCTTCACCTTCGTTTGTCTTCCTAGTAAGACCAGATGCGTGGAAAAGGAACCTAAGACTTTACAAACTGGGGTTCATCTCAGCAAGAAAGATCTTACCTGCCCCTGTCCTACAGTCACAACAGCTGGTCCTGCAGATATTTCTAAATTACCTTTTATCTAGCTATTTCAGATAATGCAGGGTATCACAAACTGGGGGCACAATGCAAAGCTCAGCACAACTGACCCTGCAAGTGTTTATGCAACTTCTTTGGCAAGAAACAGCCTGTCTGCAGTAACAACAACAACAGATACAGATATACACTCAACGATAGCTTCAAGAAACAAACAAAGAATAGAAGCATCATCTGCATATTTACATCGCTGGACATGTTTACAAGAGCCACTAGAAGCCTTCCCTATTCTTCCCCAGTGTTAACTTTTTAGCTTTCTTTGTTCAAGAACACACAAAGCAGGAAAACACAACCAAGACTTTTCTATCCTGAAAACTGTCACCTACAGATCCCAGAGCACAAGGGTAATACAGTTCCTTTGGTGTAATTAAATGACCTCACTACAACTGCTAACCAATCTCAGCCTTCCACAGAGACTAAGTTGTCTGGAGTACAAACTGAACAGTCTCAAAGGCATCAATGATTGTATGAAAACTCAAAAAAGCACAGGCTTCTAGATTCCTAATGCAACACGTCAATATGGACCCAGGATAGCCAAGCAGTTCCATAATGAGGGCGAGCCAGAAACTCAACAGATCAGCTGTGCCCACCTTCAACTCTTTTTGAGTTCTTTTGCTTTCTTTAGTCTGCTAGCTAAAATCTTTTTTCATACAAATCTCAATAGCTTTAGGCCATCAACACTGGCAAAAAAAAACCAAAGCAATAAAAAGCATTGTTTGATGAGTGTGTACATGCACTATTTCTCTAATGTGCTTCATTATCCACAAGCTACGAATTGAAAAAATTAGTTATGCTCCTGAATCAGAAAATGCTGTTGCAAGGTTTGACTCCTGAGAAGACAACATGGAAGTTTCTAACTAAACCCTGTCAGCAGTGAGATCAATGAAATGAAGACAACCATGTTCTTCTCATCCAACAAATAATTAATTGTTGAACTCCAATTTAAGGAATTTCCCTAGAATTACCATAACTACCTGCAACTAAGTGAAACAAGGATGCTCAGAAAATACTTAAATCTCAGCTACAGACAATTTACAGAAATGGAACAGGTACTTGCTTTCCTCTATGACAGAAATAAACAGGAAGAAATAATCATTAACTGCTTTGACACATGCAAAAGAGCACAAATAGCTGATTACAAATTTGTGCACAAATGGATAATTACAGCTTTGCTTTAAAAAATATTTCCTCAGGTCAGAGTAATTAATTATTTTCAAATTTGAACACTCTCTAAAATTTGATTACCTCTGTTGAAAAAAAAACCAACAAAACAACAAATTGTGTATTCTTAATGTTTTATTTTCCAGATTAAGTGTTAGAACCCACACCTACAAACGTACTCAAGCTTTTGGAATTCCAGACAAGTTATAATGGGAGTGCTAAGAGTCAGGTTACTTATTAGTGCTCACAGACCTGTAAGCCCCTTACAGCAGAAGTTGTGTTCTTGTCCACAGTACTTACCATGAGACCATCAATACGAAACAACAGGAATACCTACCCATCTACTAGCCCTTGTTGCTTAATAATCCTGTGAGATTCTTCTCTAGAGATTCTGCCATGAAACCAGTGCTGTGTCCTATGAATAACTGGAGGTGAGAGGGAAAGGAGACAATGGTTAAAACACAGTAAGGTGTGCCTGTTTCTTCCACACGATATTTATTTAAACATTTTAAAAGTGGGTAGTTTTGTTGCAGAATATGAAATGTCTTTAATTGATTAGTATAAAAAATGAATCAATATGAAAAAAAAATGCAGCAGCTGTTGCATAACCACAATAAACCAAGTGCACAGGCAATATCTCCAAGGACTTTATGATTTGCAGATATATGATCAGGTTAACGAGACATTGCCCTTTCACCACTTCTTGAAAATGCTGCGGGTAAACAATTATTGGAATACAATGTATGAGCTAACAAGGTAGAACCAAGTCCCTTTAACTTGAGAAGAATGAAAAGCACTTCACACTGTGCTTTCAAGGGTGCAGTTATCCTCAGGTATTTTTATTATTGTTTCACTGTTTTTCAAATGATCTTTTTAAGTTCTATGCAACAGAATAAAAACTCAGAATACCTATGGTCCCTCTCAAGGGATCCAGGGCATGAATGTGCAATTTCCTATTCTTTTAATAAACTTACAATATCAAGGAGGCGTTCAGGGCTCACATTACAGGTATCTGTACTTTGCATTATTCTATTATTACAGAATAAATGCTATTTTGAAGACTCTGACTTTAAAGATAAAAGCTTGAGCGTGCCTTAAAAGAAAGGTAAGTTCCTTCTATTATGTCTTTATAGGTAGGCATACTAATGACAGAAGTTACTCATAAACATAAAACACAGTATTTCATATCAAGGCATTAACACTACATGGTTGCATTCTATCTTTGTAAGAAATAATCTTTTATTTACTCATCAAAGCCTCTTACACTATGCTTACAAACAGCAGAATTTACCTGTACTCAGTGTGGAAGGATGGAGTGGACTTTGGCTACCCAAGATGTTCATTCTTGTGCTACGTTTCTATAGAGAAAATGAATTACCATTAAATCCACACTAATACCTCAACCGAAGAGAATTAGTGCACATGCAATACAGATTTAATTTACAGGAAACTTGGGGCTGGGCAAGTTTAATGCAAGGATGAGAAAAAGAAATGCAACTTTGAAGGGGACTAATCTACAAGCAGCAGCTCAGTTCAGTTGGCTTAAAACACAAGCCAGATGTTAATGGTGAAAGCTCAGTACCTTAAAAAAAAAAAAGAAAAAAAAAGAAAAAATATGACAGAAAAAAAGAAAAGTCTGATATGTTTCTGCTCAGGCAAAACACTGGGCACTCAGTAAATGAAGAAGTATTTCCCTCCCGTACATAAAGCACTAGCTAGTGCTTCAGTGATGATTCCTATTCCCTAAGAGACGAGCATGGGGGAAAATTTGTACTGCAGCTGTCTGTCCACAAGACACTATAAACAAATTACATCAGTTTTCATTGCAAGAGGTTCTGCCTCTTGTATATTCTGCAATTAAACTTACTGGGAGCAAGCCATTAGTCAGAGCCCCAGCCTCTTCCATGTGGGGAAGCATTTAATTTGACATATTCCTCCTCAGAGACTGGTTTTGCAAACTGGCAGTAAAGTTCTGGTGAGTCTGCTTTCCCCCTCAACTTTCCTCTGGACACTAGGGGGACAGAGAAGCAGTGGTAGAAGGTTGTTGTGAATGTGACAGTTTTGCTAAAGATGGATATTGACTTTTAGATCTGCATGCTTGCAGTGTGATTGTTTCAGGTCGGATCTAAGCTATACTGTGACCAGCACTGCACTAGTACCATAGCACACTCTGTGTCTTGGCTCTCAACAGACACTGATGAAAAAAACAGAAAAGAAGAGAAAATAGCTACCCTCCAAGCATGTCCTTCTTCCATGGCAGCACTCTGTGCTTCAACAGGATTTTCAATAACTCTTCCTATTTGCCCCGAAAAATCCATTGCTACTAGTGAGTTTTCAGATACACTTCTCTGAAAAGGAATTTTCACTTGTTTCAAAAAACAGGGAAAGAAAAAACCAACTTGAGAAAGTTTCATTTCAGAACGTTTTGCTTTCAGAAGACTTTCCAAAGCTATCCTTCAACAGCATGGGATACATAGCTATTTTCCTCGAAAAGCATTAGCAGAGACAAAAATACACGGTTTTTCTTTATAGGCCATATGGAAGGGAGAGGATCCAAAGTCTCTGTTGTTCAAGTTGCCCACTTGCCCTATTACCATACCCCACTCATTTCCAGGGCCAGTTGGGATCCAAATATAACATCTTCAATTTTAGATAGCTAACAGTCAGCTTTTGGCCCAACACTTTTTATGAGATTTAAGAGTGTGTTTTGCCAGACCTATGCTGGCTTCTGCAGGGACAGCCAGATGTCTCTGTGCTGTACATCTCTAAGTGCCTGGCATATCCAAGATTTTTCAATCACGCGGATAATGTAAACCTAAGATAAGTGGAGAGCCAGCTACATAAATTGTACTCATAGAAAACGTGAACTTTACACTGATTTGCTACATAATGATGAATTTACGTTTCTTAGTGTAAAATTTTCCACTTTTAAAATGCAAAAGTAAATACATCTTTTGAAGCATGATACGTAAAGGAAACAAAGTTCATTACTTACTACTGGAGTGGAAAAGTGTGGAAGCATGGCTTTTCTCTGCTGGGGAATTCTGTAATTCTGATACAGCAGCATTCCATACTGTCAACAGAAAAGCAAATAAATTGTTATTCAAAGGTATGCCCTAGAAAAAAAAATTCCAGAACGCCACTTACACTGGAAAAAGGTGCTGTCAGTTTATTTCCATGATCAGAAACTCTCCCAGAGCAATTTGCATTGAGGAATAGTGATTGGCAGGTGGGAATAGAGCAAGAAGTATGCACAATAACTTTATTTAAAAGATAGCACTTTTACAAGCCTGAGCAAAATACACAGCTCATCTCCACCACTCTCAGCTATTAACATATATTCCTTATGGAATACAAGCTTTCACTCAAGGTCCATATATCACCTCCCCCTCTTTTTACCCTCCAATAATTTGAGCTTAAAAATATATATATATGCATAAGAAGTTCTGTAAAAGATAATACAAAGATGAACTCAGCTTTCACAATGTTCTAAAATATAACACTTTCTAATTCACTAGATGTTTTAATAAATTTTGACAGGAATTAACACTTTCAGTATTTTTCTCATCCTTAAAAAGTGAGTGAACTAGTCATGTCCCTCCTTCACTGAGATCAATTTTAGAAACACTAGTAGCTAGGACAGTAGGAAAACACCTACTCAGTGCCTTCCCAAGAGGGGCATAGCTGAAGTACATCAACATTGCTTACAGAATGTTCTAACTGAAGTTGTATATCTAATTTTGTTAACGAGGTAAAATTGTATGACTACGGAAAGCTGAACCTGTAGGTAAATAATAAGGAGAGCCACAGCCTCAATTTTCCCTGACTACACACCTTTAATCATCTTTCACTGTTTCTTAAAACCAAAATCCTTTCTTTTCCTAGCGTTAAGTGCCTAAGGGTCAGTGTTAGATGCCAGTGCACAGAAACTGAATGCCATACTGTTTTTGCCACAGGTAGCCCTGCAAAGAAAGACTCCTTAGAGCATGTAAGAGGTATGTCTGCAGATTCGGTACGAACAGCTAACTCTGTAACTGGGGAGGTTTTACCTTGCCATTCCAGGATTGTAGTGTGTTGATCAGTGTACCTAAATTCTTCATTCTTTTGAAGATGTCATAAATGATAACCTCAAGGCACAATTCACTACAATTAACCGATCCACTATTTCCACAGTTTGCTCACAATGAAGAATTATGTATAAATCAGAATTAAAGGGCAATCTCAAAGAAGCTTCTGGATGTGACAGGGAAATATAATACTGTATTAAATTTGAGCCAAGTCAACATAGTGAACATTAGATTATGAGGGCCAACAGAGTTACTAACTTTGCAGAAAACAAATATGCAAATTGTACCTAGGAATGTTTCCTCAATCCTGGCCTGTAACTGAAATACCTATAACCAGTACACCTTTTTTTTGGTAAAAACTTAAAATAGGGGTGGGATTTCTGTACTGCAATTTGTAAAGAACTTCTTACAATTAACAAACCAGGCAATATTTGGAGATCATTCAGAGACATGTGGTAGTTCGGAAGATGACTCAATGTAAATGGAGAACAGGCAGCAGACCAAAGAGTTGTGGTTTCATACCTACAGGCCTAGATGTCTAATTGTCTTTCCCTGCTTTTACAGGGTTTTGCATGATACACAGTCTACCCAATGAAAATTTTGAAAGGTGCAGAGGGAGGTGGAATAAAAGACATTCATGCAACACGCCCCATCCCAGGAGGCGTTCAAGGCCAGGCTGAATGGGGCCCTGGGCAGCCTGATCTAGTGGTTGGCAAACCTGACCATGGCAGGAGGGTTCAAACTAGGTGATCTTTAAGATCATTTCCAACCTAGGCCATTCTATGATCTAATGATTCCATGACCTCTGGAGCTCTTCCTCTGCACCAGGGAGCAACAAAACCACGTATGCATTGACACACCTGCTCCCCATCAGCACCCTAGTCACAGTGCGGAAATGCAGCTTCAGCAGGTGGTCCTGCAACACTGGTGGGGAGAAGGGCAATTTGCTGGAGAGGTCTGGAGTGGAACAGACAGGTTTTGCTGATGTGGCCTGCTGCTTAGGCAGGAAAGGCAACTGTAGTCATTTAGGCGAGAGACCAAGCAGATGGAGCCCACAGTGGCCTCAAGGTCCTGGCACAGCCTTGAAGCTGTATCCCCATCCTAGCAGCTTGCTCGCAGCACTAACGATGACAAATCTCATCTTGGGCACAGCTTGGCAGACAGCAGTCGCTGACAGGACACGGCGTCCAAGAAGGGCCACATCCTGGCCTCATTCCCACTGCAGTGTCTGGGGCCAGCCCTGCTCCCTGACATAAAGTGAAGGGACTTTGTGGTCAGCCTGTTTCAAGTATTTGGAGTTGTATGTTTACTATACAGAGAGCGAAAGTTGACTGAGTTCAATGTTTCCACTCCTATTTTGGCTGATGTGTATCTAGTATGGGGTACCAGAGTACTGGTTCATACATGCCTGCACTTTTTAAAATTACATTTCTTTGTTAGATTTTGAAACAGAACACTAGAGAGTAGGATAAATGCATGGAAGAGAAGTGGGATTTTCAAGTGGGTAACACATTAGAGAGAACCTGTACATGCTTTATGCATTTTATTTTCTTATAGGTGTATATTCCCTTTAACATGATGCAGAACTTAGTAAGGTACAAAGAAGAAAGTAATAGTTGTTTTCAAGGCAGCCTCTTCAGGCATAGATTTAAAAAGAAAAGAAAATAACTTCTGCTTCAAACAGCAAAAAATAACCAACTTTCTCCCCAGTTCTTCCTGCAGTGATTTTGTTTAAAAAGTACTGGGAAGCCGCTTTCCACATTATCAAGAAATTTAACTATTTGCTCTCAGGTATAAATAACAATAATCTAGTGTTATTATCTAATCTAATAACACTAATCTAAAGTGGCTTATTTTTGTTATTTAACTTGGTTTTGAACCTTCAGAAAATTGAAAAAATTAAGAAGTGTGTAGAAAGCACTCTGTTCTAGGTAAGCTATTCACTTGCCATAATCAAAATGTTTTCTTTACGATACTTGCAAATAATTGTTACATAATTTTGTTGATTAATTCACGTAAAAAACATTTGCCTCAAATTCTGAAATTATACTGGATTCTTATGCACAGAGGATTCATCTCAGTACAGTGCTTAAAAGTTCCAGAGGGACAGTTCTATCTGGCATGCTGCTCTTGGCCCTGTTGTTTTAGAGGTAGATGATGTTCAATAACATATAGGTATTTTCTAATGAGCAAAAAAATGGCAACTGCAACTTGACAACAGGTGTAGCTCTATTCACACAAGAAATCTGATACCTTGAGGAGTCGAAAGGCAGTCATCCAGCATGTCCTACTTTGCTCATCTTCAGCACATAACAACCTCAGTTCTTTCGTTTCATTCCTTACTCTGTTGGGCTACAAAGGATAAGAAAGAATTCAGCTTCATTCAGTAAAAACCAGCAACACTGTAAATTTACTGCAAAGTAAAGGCAGATATAGTGTATGTCTACAAATTGGTCAGAGAAGGCTCACATCACTCTGAATTCAAGCTCATCAGAAGCTGAATAAGTTTTGAATGAATGAAATTACTTTCTCTGCTTGATCCAGCAAGATAAACTTCAGAGCTCTGTAATACTCTGCAATTCTTGCAGTTTATAGAAACAAGGTACACAAGTCATTTCAGAGTGAGAAGCAAAGAGCATACCTGTTTTTTGTTTGTTTGTTTGTTTGGAGACCCAAAGTTTCAGTAACTGATCCTAAGCCACATAGAAGCCTTAATGAATCAGATATGGAGACCAGATCTTTCCCTTCCACACCCTCTTTGTTGTACCATCATCATTCGCATATAGTCATATCTCATTCTGGAAGTTCTCCTGCAGTTTAAAGCTTTTCCTACTGTTTATGTTCAGATCTTTATGTATCTCCCTGAGCAGTACTCTCACCATCAGCGCACATGGGTCTCCACGTGGCAAGCATCACAGAGCAGCCCCTCACAAATTTCTGACCTAATGCACTCAGTTGCTGGTAGTGGCAGCTCCTGAAGCTGACCATAAATGAAGTGGCCAGGTCCAGTGCCTGTAGGAATGACAGGCTTTGTCCCAAACGGACCAGAAATGCCTACACTGCCATGATGCGGTCCTGCAGAGAGAGCACTTGGGCTCTTCCCACTGAGTACCTTCCCAAACGTCTGCTTCCATCAGTTCAGGACATATCCTCAGCCAGCCTCTACTAAGTCAAACCGATACTGTCTAGCTCCAGAACAGCTGCTAGGAAGGAGATGACTTCATTCCTGTCAATAAAACCAGCTCCCATCCATACTGTCTTGACAGAAAATGAGATGGAGCTTTGAAGTACTTTTTACTGACATTTCAGTGGCAGTACATAAAAGGGACAACTCTGGATGCAATCCGATCAGGAAAAAGATAGCTTATGTTGCTACGCCTTACTCTTCTTCCCGTATAAGTTGTACAAGTATATGCATGTGATAGAGTATCTCTAAAGGAAGCAATATTAATAATAATTCTAAATGCTAAGAACTCCTCTTAACTGATCTGGTTATTCTTGCAAAAAATACAATCCTATCCATCAGCACAACAGTTTTAAAATCCTTAAAGGCAACTGCTTATTTGTACTTCTATCTTCCAAGACGATCTTTTACTTTAAATAAATGCAAACCTCTGGCCCATAATTGTGCTACAGTTACACCAGATCACAGCTTGATCCCTGCTGCTATATAGTTTTGGTGCTCACTGTCCAAAGAAACTTTCCTGTTCCATCAGAGCACTAGGAAAAAATGATTTCATGTGTAAGGTGAACCAAGGCCACCTCACAGGCACACCATGCTTCAGCACTGAGCTGATCCTGCACAGAAATTTCCCAATCCAAAGAAGTAACAGACAAAGTGTTAAAAATGTCACATAAAATGATGGCAAGATTCATAGGACATGCCTGCCAAAGGGAAGACTTTCAAGATCAGGTCTTCCTGACAGAAATGCTTGCAGGCTTTTATACACAAATTCCATTTAGCTGGCAGGGCTTTTGAGCTACCATCACCATCTTGTATTCCGAAAGAATTTCATGAGATTTACCTTTATACAAAATCCATACTCTGCAGGTGCATTGTACAACTTCTTGCCTGCTATCAACGAGAAGATATTGCTGTCTTCCAGGTCAGCCAACAATTGCAAGTGTCTTGGCTCCTGCAAAAGTAATGTGTTTTAGAACATGTAAGAATAACCTTCTGAACACCTTGCTGTAAGCACTGCGTTCTCGAAAGACCGGCATCCAACAGAGGGCAGTATATGAACGCTCTGCTCCTCCCTCAGAGAAGCTTGAAGTGGACACTGCAAGTCGCATTTCAATTATCAGCCTACTAGCCAAAGGCTTTTTGTAGAAGAAGCTGACAGAATACTTATTCAAATACACTGAATTGGAAATGGCATAGCCTATTTCATTGCTTCTGGAAAATCTGAAAATTAGGTAAAACAAAATATTTTTTGAAGTACCATTTAAAATAAATTCATCAGCATGTTTGAAGAGTAGGATTTTTCTGGCTAGCCTTGTGAAGGGGACTTCAGCAACTGCAATTCTGTTGTCTGGCTAGGTTGGTTTTATTATATAACAAAGTTATAAAGCCACTGTCATACACTGAGAGCCCAAGACTTGTTTTCATTTGATCATGGTTTGCTTATCCTTTTCTATGCAGTAAAAAAGGGAAACACTTTGTGCAGATATTTAAAAAAAAAACAGCAAAAACAAAATATCCACTATAAAAGAAGAAAATCCTTTCACATGCTAATAGTCTGCAACTTCTGTTTTAATCTTACCTTTGAAGTTCCTTTTGTAGAACAATAAAGTCCTGATCTCCTCAAACACACATACAATTTCTTCCATGATTTCCTACCCAGCTCTTTCACATGCAAGAAACCTTGTATTTCAGGACAGCTACTGGAGTTTAGAAAGTTCTGTTGGAGAGGAAAACATAAGTGATAACCGTGTCCTACACATTTATCATAAAATTGACATTTTTCTTTGCAGAAAAGACAAGCAAATTGCAAGTCACTACATTGACTTTGGGCATAGTTTCACTATATGCTTAAATTGACGTACACGTTTAAACTGATTTACAGCCAAAATGGACATTCCCTCTCCTCCCATCTCATCTACCTGGCTAACTTCCTGTCATCTCCTTTGTGCCATGACTAGCAGCTTTAGTGATGCAAAGCCAGATGAACTACTGTTCAAACCCTCCCCAACCTAGAATAGTTCATGTCCTGACAGATAAATGAAATGTGCTGAGACATCCAGCCTCCACACAGTTTCAACGGGAGGTAATTTGGCTGCACAGCCAGGGGCACAGAACAGCAACCATCAGTTGCAGCTACAGTTGGACTGGTTTGAATGCAGCTGTGAAACAGGAGCTTTAATTAGGATGTTTCTGAGGCAGAATCCCTGTGTTTATTATACAGCATGTTTCTCTACAGTACTGTAAAAACAATCAATCCAAGTTCATGTTCATGTACTGACATTTTCCTGTTTTCTGTGTGAACACTAAAATCTCCAAAAGACTAAACCTTTCTCTGCATCCTCACTCTACTTGTGCTTGGCCCAAAAGGACACAAAGTAAGCTTATTCATTATTTCAAGAAAATCATATCTCGTCCATACAACTCAGCCAACTAGTCTAACTTGGAAGCATCGGCCAAAATCTGCAACTTTATCCAAAATTTTAGAGTTGGAACAGCCTCTTGCAGGATTTCCCATACTGAACTCCTGTACAGCGTACATACACCTGTCCCAGGACAAGAGGTATGACAGACTTCAGAGCGGCTGGACTCAAATCATCTCCCGAGGCCCCTTCCAACCCCTGCAATTCTGTGATTCTGTGACAACAGAGTATATAACTCAAATGGAAATTCAGAGCAGCAAAATAAATGTCAGCAGTGATACTACACCTCCAGATCCAGAAGTATTTAAGTTAAGTTCTTGGCATAATTAGAGGGACCACATATGGAATCATTCGATTTGCCGTATGTCAAAGGAAGGAACTATGGTTAGCCAGTTGATGGATTGTTCCTTTACTACAGTGGGCTAGATTTTTAAATGACAGAGAGCTTGGTAAGTAATTTAAATGCCAAACTCTTAATAAATTCATGTAATAGGAAGAAAAACTCATAAATCTTGTTGGTCTAGATGCCTCTGAAATGTTGCATTTTGGTGTTATTTGGTAGGCAATGCTCACAGAAAACAAACCAAAATCCAATGCCCTTTGTTAGAATTTCTAGTTGCATTAAAACGTAATCATTTTTCATTCCCCTCCCCAACATCTTATCTAACAGAATAGAATGGAAAAAAATAGTCAAATTTCTTGCTATTTGTACTATAAATCTAATTCTCAGCTGTGAAAAGAAGAGACCAAAGGAAGGTAATATTCTCTCCAGAGACAGCTAAACAATAGTCCAGGTAAATAAACCAAAAGTAAACTAAGATGCAAGATTTTTGTATATCTGAGCAAGACTAACATCAGAGAAAACAGATCCCACCATTATTAATGCTATTGTTAAGACTAGAAATAATAGCTCTTAAAGCTGCATATGATATTCTGACATGATGCTTAATTTCTTTCCTATATTCTGTGTAATTAAAAAAAACAGTGCATACACTCAGTGTTTGTGGTAGTCTCAGATGCAACACGCTTAATGACTACTAGAATGCAGGAAGTTTACCTTCAACAAATTACAATGGTCATTGAAATTATTAAAAATAGTTGTTTTTTTTTTTTTTTTAAACAACACAGATATTTAATATAAATGCCTTAAGTAAGATATATTTTTACAGTTAAACAACAAAAGACAATTAAACAACTAAAGAGAATGTATCCATGCTTTCTGCCCAACTCTCTTGTACTGTTAATCCCCATGAGTCACGCTTTTCCAGGACTGCACCTAACTGAACCTTCCCAGAAGCAAACTCTCTCGTATTTCACAATGTTGCGTGGTTTTCCTTCCCCTGTGAAGTTGCACTAGGCTCCAAATTCTTTCCCCTTCAAACATTTCTTGCTCTTTTAGTCACTCCTGCTTCTCATCCTAACAAGCAAACTTGTTTCCACACTTAACACTGCTAGATAAAGAGTCCAAGGTGCATTCACCTCTATTCCTACCAGTTTGGGTTCCTGATTACAAGATAAAGCACTGGAAGGAGTGCTTGCCCACTCAGAGTGCTTTCTCTCCGTCTGGCCCACACCCCCACAGATTACCCAGACTGAGTAAGTAGGCCATGAAGTACTTGCGTGATGACATGAAGGAGAAGTTCCTGCTCTAGATGTATTTAGCACGCCTTGAAAAGCAGGGTCCTAATTAGAGAAGTACGAGTGCAAAGTTGACCCAAGGACATTTGACTCTGTTGCCTGTGACTTTCATTTTTAATTCCAGGAACTGTCCTTTTGTTTCCCAGATGAAAATGCATGCTAACGCTTTAAGTTCTTTGTGGTGAAAACGGAACCAGTATTTAATAGATTTTTAAGTGGTTAGAGGTCAAAATGAACAAACTAGTTCAAAAGCGAACGGAAAATTAAATTTTACCAAGTTATCAATGTGAATTTGCACACATGCAAAACGACAGAAATCAGTAATTTGTAATTTGTACCTTCTTCATATACTTGAGCCTTCTGCTTTATCATTTTCCCATGTTATTCATGGTACATGTTATTCATGTCTTCCAGGCACCACTGTCTTACACACTGAATATGGTATTATTTAACAATGTGTTTTAATTTGGCCTCAACACACCTGTGAGTTAAATGTCTCCTATTTGAGAAAATGACTTAAGGTGAAGAATATTTGAGTAGAGGGTTTAGGATGGTGTGCTTCAGTGTAAGGTCTAAGTGAATGAGCTACCGGTCAGGGTGGTAGCCCTTCAGCATTGTCCTCCGAGATTAACTGAGCGCACCACAGCTCCTTCATGAACAAGCAAGAAACTGCACAGTGACATTGAAACTTTTAGTAAAAACTCAGGGCACATACATGTCACTGCCACATAAATTGCAGAGCTCTACCAACACACATGCACAGGGTACACACACCTGAAATTGAGGCTGGGAAGCTTTGTGTGGGATAACTTTGCAAATAATACATCTAGTTTTCTGTAATTATCTGCACTTATTTCAGTTACTTTAAAAAATACTTGGTGTGTTAGGATTAGGAACCGGAAGCATAATCTAGGACTTCTATCTGAACTATTGACAGAAATCAGCAACGGGGGCAGCAGCTTCTAGCACAAAAACACTAGAGAAGGAGAGAAAGAAAGTCCTTTTGTGACAGTAATACACAGAGCATTTACCTGAGAAAGCTCAATAACCATGGAACAAATACATATGAATACAGCTACCAATACTTTGTGTTTGTAACTTAGACCTCAAAGCCAATGAGTTAGCTCTTTGTCAGGTTCAACATTAATAATACATGCTAACAAACTGGTCTTTCCCCAACCAGCCATTTTCTTTGAATTCCCCCTCCCCTTTCCCTCAACCTCTCCCCTACAGTTCCAAAACCTTGTGCATACTGATAACTTACAGTACCTGCAAAAGTTGTGACTGTGGAATACTGCCATTTGTTTGTTGGCACCAGGCAACCATTTGCTCTGGAAAGAAATTCTAAACACAAGAAGAGAAAGCAAATTTAAATCATGTTATATCTGAACACTTTTATACAGAATCAGTCAAATTTTGTTCCACGCTTAATTTTGTGAAACTATCATTCTTAAATCAATCTAGAAATCTCTTTTCACACAAAGTAACACTAGGGCTTTGAAAGTGCCATTCTTTCCTTCCTTCCGGTCACCAAAGCGGTAAGCCATGAAGCCATGCAGACAGAATTTGGATTTTTAAACACCAGGTACACAGTATTTCCTAAGTTCATTTTCCCAATGCTTCCTCTTCTCCTAAGGGCTTTTTGGGTCTTTAACAGTCTACTTTCTAGGCAGGGACAGGTCCAACAGTTTGGGTACTCAGCAGCTCTTGTTTATTGCACATTTTGCCACTGAATTTCTGTGTTTACCTCCCTATCCAGGAAGGCTCTCTGGTGAACAAACTCTCTGTAACTCCACTTGCCATGTGGAAGATGCAGAGCAGGGGAAATAAAAGAATTTCTCTACCTTGCAGAGCCAAACAGGATGAAAATACATTAAAAGAAATCTCAGGTTGGAATGCTGCAGATTCTCCAGTACGTACTTTTACCTTTGATAGTACTCTCCTTTTATCCAAAATATAGTTCTTCAGTGTTGCATCTGCCCGAACCTAAAACCTGCTCAATTCCATCAGAACTCTCCACATGAATTGCCATTCAAAGACCTTAAGTATGAGAAAAGGCTCATGTGTGACTGTTGATGCTTTCAGTTGGTTGTTCAACAGTAAGTTTATACTCAGGACTTCAAACTTTTCAATCCATCATTTGTAAAACCTACCCCTACATCGGTTTGTATTTCAGGATGATATGACACAGCACAATATTTTTTCTTGTAATGATCAGGCAGCTCTGTGTTCTAGGAAATGAAATACTAAAAACTTCAAGGGGACATGTGCAATAATTCTGACTGGCGTTACATTCCCTGCTTCACATGCTACATCTGAATAATCTCAAAGTAAGCATCTATCCTCTTCTCCCCATCCTGTCATCACAGAGCGAATATTGCCCAACACCCAAACAAGGTGCTTCTGCAGACATTTTAATTTTCAGGCATTCTTTACAATATCTCATTCATGCTGAATCTTTACATCACAACAGTCAAACAGCTCTGTTTGACTTTGCTGAACAGATGACTTGACTTTACATTTTCCTCCTCCCGTTCTCCTTTCCATTTACCATGTTTAAAAATGGTCATGTAATTTGGTACAATTCCACTAAATCAGTCTTGAAATATTTCAACATTATTTCAAGCATAAAGACACGCAGAACTGCCTGAAATAAAACAATGACTGCAACAAGATGTATAACAACAAAAAATGTTCTAGTTGAAAGCATTACCACTCTTCAGGCAATATAGATTTCAGTCTTTAAGGCACAAAGAGAAGCACTGAAGAGAAATCACTCTTCTGCCAGGTAGGTTGCACAATGAATTACGAAAGCTAACATTTACCAGCTTCTTTGAGAAGAAACAGTGCCATATGGCAATAGCTAATGCAATGGATAGGAAGCGTTCGCATTCTTAAACCAAAAGAATGATTTATTCTCAGACTGCAAGCGTCTGGGACTGAATGCCAAGCATTCTGGGTTTTACTCCCCTACTCTGTTATTAATTAAGGCATACCACATTAAAATATGTGCTAGCTCTTACGACACCAAACATTCTGTAAAACACTCAGGTGTTCATTGGTTATCAGATGGGAAGTTCAACAGAAGTACAAAATTATAAATGTTTCATGTACAGGAAGATTTCAAGCAGTAAATCAAGGCATGAGTTTTGCAGCAAGCACTAACAGATGACAAATGTGCGTGGAGGAACATATGTGAGGATGCAGCAGTTGTGCCTGACTGTCCATGAGAAAGGAAATTAACTTCTCACCTGCAACAACTTCTGCAATGAGTATTCATGTGACCTCAGGTATCTTTTTGCTTCTGGCACCAGAAATGGCAGACTGACCAAAAATCTCTTCTAATCTAAACCTTCTTTAGATTGCCCTCCCTTCAACTGTTTAGATGGGTTGGACAACTGACATAGGATCGTGTCACTTGCCTGTTTCCACCTAACTGTTCAGACAAAATCTGAAAAATAATTCCCAAATAAGCAACTACACTGCAAACAGTTGAAAATCATTCTAAGGGCATGATAAGAGTACTGTTACATACAGTTATGGTATATAATACCACTTACTTTTCTATCATGAATAAACACGACGGCATGGAGAGGGTGAGTTTCTATGAGTAGCAAAGAAGGCAGAGCACACTAGTAAAGCACAGCCTTATGGGAGACAAAGTTGAACATATATAATGAAGAACTGGAAATTCCTTGTACTTAACAAGGGGTTACAAAGAGTTTTTTCTGTACTACTCTCAGAAATTAAAAATTTGATACTGTATACTATTTGATCAACTCGCATCAAATCAAGTAACTTTGAGAAAGAATGAGAAAACTGCACTTTTTCTTGTTTTTCTTGAATCAATAAATTTTTCCGTGTTGGTCACTCTCCAACACAGCAATGACCATTTTAAAAAAAGTATATTTGGGAATATGAACAAACAGTTGAGGCTTTTAGGCTGGGAAGAGAGTACAAGGAATTTAAACACTGGTTACAATTTTTTTGGAAAGATTTCTGTTTGGTTTTGTTGTGCTTTTTCCTTTTTTTAAATAGATCTTTTAAGACCTAACAGTGCCCATGACTGTTATTACAACCCATCCTTCCTTGTGGCGCAAACAATGAAGTAGAGAGACTCACCATGGGATTTTTGAAAAATTCATATTTTGCGTAATTCTTCCTAAACAAAAATTTACTTTCACTTCCCATTGTGGACTCAACTTGAACTATGAGCTCATGATCTTCCAAGCATCTCTCTGTGGAAAAAGAACATAATGTTAACACAAAACCAACTAGAAGAAGAAGTAAAATCAACTTCCAGAGAATATTAGTAAAGCAACTTAGTATAATTCCATTACCTTTACTGAAGTTTACAAAGCATTTTGTAGCTTTCAAATCATACTGTCATGAGGTTTTAAAGGAACTAGGGCTTAAGTATTACAAAGTTTAATGTTACATGGCAGAGTTTGTTAAAAATATCATACATTGGGGCCACACAAGAATGGACTTCTGAGAAAGAACAAGATTTTTTTGTGTGCCTTGCTGCCTGTCAGAAGCTTAAATAGTACACACTAATCTCTTCCTTGGTGTTTTCTATTTGCTGTGGAACTGGAAACGTGGAAAGATTTAAGGGGAAAAAATTTGTGAAAAGGCTACTGTTAGGTCTTGAACTATCATGGAAATACAGTGTCTTATTTGACTACGCTCTATAAAAATAGTTCATTTCAAGGTGAACTTCGGGCCTTTATTGTAGATGCTAGACAATGGGGTTTATTATGAAAAAGGTCACAGGATCTACTTTACAAGAATACTGACAGAGACAAATGTTTTGTACACATGACAGGGCAATTTTCTGCTCTACATTTGGTTACAAGGTAACTCCCCATAACCACTACTTCTTTGCTCAAAAGAATGACACATCAAAGCATGAACAGATAGCTTAACAAATCCCATTCACTGAAAGTAGTAACTCAAAGGAAGGCAACTGGCCTAAGTGCACACTACTTAATGAAATCATTATCTTGGCAAATCTTCAAAAGTTTCTAAGAAAATATGTAGGTGTTCTTCAAAAGTCTAATAGCCAGTACTTTCCTCTCGTATATAATAGGGAATAAAAAATGAGGTCAAACAAACAATTTTCATATAGCTCTATCCAAATCACGTGACCTGCTGACCAAAAAAGTTTGGATAGCCCCTTCCCCACTTCATATTCCTACACCCTTGCATTCTCACAATTAGAAATGCCAGGCAGCCACGCAGGTTCTTGGGAATATTCTGGATATAAAGCAACTGGTATCTCAAAAAGCAGCACATTCTTGAATGTCACTTGAATTATTTGACTTGGCATAAAATGTTAAGTTCTTTGAAAATTTAACTCCTCTCTGAATGATCCCATTGTCTTTTTCACCTGCACACAGACTGTCAGTCATCACGATCTCACTGATGAATTCAGAATTTGCCACGCTTTTGCAATGTCCAGCCTTGCTATAGATTGCATTTCAAGGGGTTAGCACTGAAAATGTTCCATATTTGGTGGCTTTAATATTAAGAGCTGCTTCCTATTGCATTAGCCATAACACTACTTTTAGGGATAATTCTCTGACTAATGTACACTGGAATACTACTACTGATATAACATAACAACATTTTATATTATCTGAATCCTCATCACCTAAATTCCTCCACATTATCTAAAGGCTTCACTTGTGAAGTTTCAAATATTGCTACTGGTTTATTGCTATTGTCGTGGTTTTAAGCAACTGCTAAGGTCAAATCTCCTCTCTTCACACCACGAGGAAAATGGTGGGATTTTGAGGGTGGAGGGACTTTCTGTTTTTTTTTTTTTCTCCAAAAATTCATTAAGTTATATTGATAGTAATCTTCATCACAGTATGAATCCTGAAAGACCACATGTTCTACTGCTGGATGCTTCTGTTACCTCACAACGTTGTGATCTTTGCTTTCCTAATACACTGTAGACTTGCCTAAAGGCAGGGACAAACCACATCTTCTTCCTTCTGCAGTATAGATGAACAGTTGTCAGTTTGTCTGGCATTCTGATTGTTAGTTTGGATAAATACACACAGTGATTGTGCATTAGATGCTTCATATAACTGACACAGAGGTATTTCTTTCCCAGATCAAGATCCTTTTGACATTTTATGTTGATATTCCTGCCGATTTAATGTTGATGTTTTGATGGTGAAAGCCATCTTGAAGAAAAGGTGCAACAGTTCATAGCACAAGTGTGTAAAAAGAAGCTAGTCTTGGTTGGTTTACTACTATTCCACAGAGGTTGCACACTTGGAAAGTCCTGGACAATTTGCACGTGGTTAGTGCACGTGGAATTAAATGCCACTTGACATGTCAGCAACTCAACTTTAGCCCTGCTTTGAGCATTCTGCTACAAAACCAGAAGCACAAATGTCAGCCTGTTAAGTTCAATAGGTCAGTTTGTCTTCAAGTGCCACTGCAGCTAAAGTGACCAGAAATGTCTCTTTGTCTATCAGATAGGATCAACTCAGTCTCCTCTGCACAGGTGCTGGAGGGACAGAACAGACTTCTTTTTCCACCAAACTGCCCTGTATTACTAACTAACCATATACAGAAGTGTGGAACTGACGCAAGGTGGGAATATTAGTCAGATGCCATATTGAACAACGCATAGGCATGTCCCATAATTAGTGTGAAATAGCCCACCCTGGTTTTATATTTTAGCAAGCAGTATGTGTTACACTTTTAATTTATTCACGCTAAAGCAAATCAAATTCAGTACAAGTGTAAACAAAAAATATATGCATGAAACTACGCAGCAATTCTTTCTAATAAACCTATGTACATTTCAGAGCCCTCCTACTTTTCTTTCCCGCTTCAAGTATGTTAAATAAGATATACAGTCAACTCCGGAGCTGGAAAAATGAGATCTGTAGGCAGGGACTCTTTCAATATCCAGGCACATACTATCATCACAGTCTGTTTGCATTATTATTTCTATTACTTTCTAATATAGATATCTCATCCCCTTCCTAAATTAACGATAGTTAAGAATGGAGTAGCACTAGGAGAACACTACATTTTAAGGAGAGGTTAGGTCTATTTCCATATACAAATGAAATAACGTGATCAAGTTTCACACTGCTTACATCTTGACCACAAAGCATTTTAGATACTAGTGGCAAAGTGCAGCAGCAATCATTTACACATGTCAAATCTAAGCGAGTCTCATAACAGATTGCCACCATTGCCTCCAGTGAAAGCAAAAATAACCTGTGCAATCCAATAGCTGCTATTTCCAAGCATGCGTGTTGTTTGGAAGACAATTGAGTATGTGTGCAAAGTAATCAGTTAGAGGAAGGCTCCTTAAAAACTGGGACCTAGAAGATCACCATAGTGATAACTACGCAGTAGCGTTGAAGATTTACTCTTGTCCTCAGTCTGCCCAGTATTAAAAGATGAACTGGTTCTGCAAACTGAACTCTTTTGAAACCAACATTAGGCAAGCCCAGGAAAAAGATGTTAAATGAACTTAGTAAAGGAATTAGCTTCTTTTGGTGGCCTTCTGGATTGCCACTTACAGCATTAAGTCAGCGAAGATATCTCAATAAGAAATACGTCTTCTATAGAAACACAGGATTCTCGCTGCTCTGAAAACATTTTTCTTTCCACACTTCTAAGCATCTATTCATCACTGCTTCGTACTTCTGCTACATCAGATGTGCTATAAGCAATCTTAATTTTAGAGGGAAAAATATGGAACTTCAGACAGCTACTGGTATCTTCACCTGAGGTGAGGAGATTAGTACCTCGATCAGACAGTATTTGACATACAGATGGAGGCACTTAGGCCACCGAGAACCTGGAAGTATGCAGCCACATAGCAGAACTCAAACTGCAACCACAAGTGCGTGAACACATAGAAGTCGGTATTTGAAGTTTATTGCGTGTGTCACAATGAATGCTTTGGTCCCCAAAAGATGAATTTTTATCCCCTTCTCTGCCCACACCCCTTCAAACACTAAACATATCAACTCTGTATCACGTCTTTTTGATACTGGAAACGTTAGCCTTACGCCCTCAAACAATGTGCTGCTTTGCGCGGCCTTCAGCTATGGAGCCTGGGGACAAAGTCTGGTGGCTGCTGGCGTCATCGCCTACACCCCTACTTCTGTGGGACAGCCTGGGCCTCGCTTTGTGCTCCGCTCAGTGCCAGAGCCCCGAGACAGGCAGGCTCTAATGTATATAAATGCAGCTGATAAGTATCTTGCTCTTTTCCCATCATTGTTAATTACCAAGTTATTTGTGTGTAAACAGAAGCTTTTGATTTCCTAATCAGCCTCCTGCCCGTTTCATTCAGAGATGTCACACACCAGAGTTTGACAGCACAATTAGTCACCATGGAAGCTATTGTGATGTCACAAACACTGAATTGTGGCATCATTGAATGAATCTGGCAGGAGAAGGATGTTGGTTACAAAGGAGAAGGCTTCTGTTTACACAATACCTTGGTAATCAGCAATGATGGGAAAGGGAATATAGCAAAAGGGAGCCTGGTAGTTTAATGAGCATTGATAAAACTCAACATTTGTAAAGGCTGTTACAAGTGTGCATATGGCACATTAAGCAAAGGACATAAAGATTCTGTAATTTATACCTTAATTCTTCACCTCATCCTATGTCCTCAAAACTGAAAGCATACCACAGCCATATACAAATGCTTCCTATTAATTTTTTCACAGATTTATGTATTAGGAGAGATACTCAATTCAAATCCCTGAATAATCAGAATATCCTATGGTTCCTCTTTTTCTTTTTCTTTCTTTTTTTGTGTGCTATTCTGTGGAGCGGTGAATCTGTGTTTAACAACATCAGCATGGGGCACTACATTTCCAGCAAATTCTTTTTTATTTGTAAGGATTCTGAATTGCATTTTTAGAACTACAGACCTCTATTAGCTAAAGACAGCAGTCACAGTTCTAGTGCTGTTGACTGCAGCTTACAGTTTGTCTTCCTTTATTTTCTAGAAAAAGATTCACCATTAAGCATATCAACTAATACTCCAAATGCTACACTTTTTTAAAGCGTTATACTATGGCAGAATTACAGATAGTGCATCTGAGCAATATGTAGTTGCATGCTGTGCATCAGAGCCACGCAACTCATCAGAGCCACAAAATAACAGGAAAAGCAAGACTGAATAACAAGAGATTCTTTCAGGTACTGTAATTAAACTGATTTGCGGTGTTATTTAACTCCTCACAGTTCTTCCTCTTGCTGCCTTCTTGGAACTGTAACCATGACACCTTAATTCCAGTCAGGTGAAGAACGCTGCCTGGGGAGTAGATGCCACCGCTGGTCCAGGGACTGCCCATGTACCTGGTGGTGCCAACGCATTTCCCTCCCCAAGTCAAGTTTGGCTGCCCCCTGCTTCCCCCCCACCCTGGCTCCAGCTTTCATAAGCGCTGCTGTGGGCATGCGAAACCGAGTGTGCTCGTCCAGGGCTCCGGCTGGTGATGAGCTGAGCTGAGCTGAGCTGTTCACAGGACCAGCGCTCCATGGATCAGGCTTAATTTGCCTAAGCTGTTTATGTGCAATAGCTTCAGACACAGCAAGGTAGCAACAGAGCTCTAGCATGAGGATTAGACAATTTATTTTTTTAAATAAAAATAGAGGATGGGAAACAAGAGAAAGGCTTAGAATGGCTTAACACAACAAATTGCAATACACAAAAAGCACATATGTGGCTTCAGCTAATGTCACAAATACAGGCAGCAGAAAGGAAACGATCCAGCTGAAAGCACATTCACATCAACCACACGTCATGTCCCCAGGTAACCACGCCACCCCTTTAACCATTCCCTACCTAATCCTAGGTGAGGGTGATGCTCCACTAGAGTCCAGCTGTTATCATCCACACAATGACTTTTGTAAACCAGCAGCTGGCAGAGGTCCCTGGCTGTCATGTCTGCTAGAATCTCGACCACTTTGCTCGTTCCATCTTCACTAAAGACTTTTACATCCTGCAACATAAAGGGTACACTTACAGATCAGCAGCTCTGGAAAGAGGCAAACCGCACGGCCGCCGCCGGACGGAGTGAGTCCTCATCATGCCTGGGCTCGGGGCGCGGCAGCAGGGGCACATCGGGTGGGCGTGTGGCACTGGGTGGCACTGGGCAGCACTGGTGGCGAGGCCTTGGCCTCCTGCCCCTCCCCCAGTGCCTCCCTGCACCAGACAAAGATGAAGCAGCGTTAATAGGACCACATAGACAGGAACAAGCCGGCAGCAGGTTCTTTATCAGGCTGTGCGAGGAAAGCAAATGTGAAATAGTATGTAGGGAGTGAGCACTCCTGCACGGTACTGGGGTGCAGGAAGGCAGACGCGGTGGGCACCCACGGTTCTCCTGTCGGTGCGGTCGGAGGCCTCTGGACGCTGGCGGAGTGGCAGGCCAGGACCCTGGGGATAAAATGGCTCATGGAGCCCAGCTAACTTTGGGCCGCCGTGCTGGGGAAGTGCCACGCGCGGCTCAGCACGGGCAGTGCTCTCCCTTCCCGACTTCTCCTTCCATCCCGGATTCTGAGTGCTTCGGAACCAAACCTGCCTGACCCACACATCCCAGATAATAACAGAGAGAAAGAGCAAGTCAGGAACCTTCTCCCCACCTCCTGGATTACACAGATGCTCTTCTCTTGGCATTGTTCTGCTCAGACACGACACAGACATACTTGCTGCAGAATTATGTCCCCCTCCAACCCGCAGCTTGACGTTGGAGAGGAACTCCCCACTTCCAACACCGCATTCTGGCTGGAGAAGACAAACCTAACAAAAACCCAGAGGGTAATCCGAGACGGAAAATCTTACCTCAGCAGCACGTAAGAGGCAGCAGTCGGAAGAACAAGATGGCATTTTAAACACAGATCGCCTCTTGGCAGAGAGTTTGCTCTGCTGCCGGCCTCGGGGCCGGGCCGGGCCCTGCCCGCTCCGCACCTGTCGCCTCCCTGCCCGGGCTGCGGAGCGAAGCGGCCCCGCCGAGCTCCGCTCAAAGGGTTACACGCAACCTTTGCGGTAGTGAATCAAACCACACCGCGCAGACCAATCCTAGCCCTCCCTCCGACTGATGTAATCGTTTCCCACACACTATCAGACTTCCAAATTATTCCCGCCCCCCCCACCCCTCCCATACAACAACAACAAAAAACTTACAAAGGAAACCCGCTTTCGCGCCTGCCGGCCTGCGGGCACCCCTCCGGCAGCCCGAAAAGTTCCGGGGAGGGGAAGCCCCGCGGCCGCTGCAGCCCGGAGGGAGGAGTCAGCCCGGTCAGCAAAAAGTTGTCTTTAAAAAAGAGCGCTCTGATCGGGCCAGCAAACCGCAAACCCAACAGCAAGCGAGACGGAAAGTTGGTGCTTGGGATTGCTTTTGAGCAGGGAAAGAGGAGGCAATAATACCCATTTAATTCAATTTACTTATTGACTACTTTCTGTTGCAATCGACTGAAAAGGAATGATACGAGTGAAAAGAATTCCCTCCTGCTTTCTGCAGTGACACCAGCGGGTGCTGTCCCTCCGAGGCAGCGCACGCAGCGCCCTGCAGCCCTCACTGAGGAGCCATCACTGTGCCAAGACCCAGCTCCTCACTAGGCCTCACTGGGCCTTGGGGGGCCAGGCCGCACACAGTCCCTGCTGCTGACCAGTTCCAGGCAGGAGGAAAGCTCTTCTACCAAGGGTGCCTCTCGCAGACCAGAGTAAGCTGTACAATCACCCTGCTCCTATGAATGGCAAGACTTGGTGGGGTATGGCCAATGGAAGAAACCTGCCACCGCCTTTCAGACCCACTCAGGTCGGGCTTCCTTATGCTCCTACCTATTCCTCCTCACCCTGCATGCAGCCTGACATCAGCTCTGGGGAAGCATGCTGGCACATCACTGCACAGACACCAGCAGAGCTGCATCAAAAACCCCACCACACTTATGGCCACGGCTGGTCGCAGCGGTGCTCCGTCATGGTGCCTTTAAAGCCAAGGGACAGGCTGCATGCAGGAATTAAGAAGTTAACATCACTGACTATTAATAGTGCTGTGTTTGCCATCAAGGACAGCGCAAGGCCACATATCGCCACTGACATCAGAGATATAAAAGACTCCATCAGCAGCAGATGGAACGGCCTGAGCTGAACCTTACAACAGAGGACAAGAGAAAGGAGCGAGGTGAAACCCCATCCCTCTGCAGAGGCGAGGCTGCCAAGGTCCCAGAGTGGCTGATGCAAAGTGTAAGAGGATGCCTTGCCCCGCAGAGTGCTGTGGAGCACGACCTACAGCCACAGCGGAGGCACCGACTCACATTAAGGATTCAGCTCAAAACTTTCTGACACTTCCAGCAACAAAAGAGGCAAATAACAATATTTCACTAGCACAGGGGTCTTGCAAGTTAGTTGGTTCAATCCAATCCTCACATACTCTCTATCATCCCCCCACCTTTTTTCTTTTTACCACTTTAAGATGTGAAGGGCTCCCCATTCAAACTTCTTCCATCAGAAATATTATTTCTCTTGCAAAATTTATTTGGAACTTAATATCTGCAAAGGAAAATGAAGCAGAACTCAGTTTGAAAAAAGCACTGCAATAATGAAATCACTTAGCCTGAAGTGGGGTTCAGAAAGTTAGTCTGACACTTTAGCCCTGCATCCCTCAGAGAAATGCAGTGAGATACAACAGCACTGCCTTCAACAGTGATTTACAAAAGGCCCCAGTTACGTCAGCAGCACAAGGCACCTTCTATTCAAAATTAAGGTTAAGAATGCTAAGCCAACCAGAGCACTATATTGGCTGAACATTCAGTGCTTTACAGTGCAGAGGAGCAGATAACAGACTGCACCATTGTTCAGCGAGGAATTCTTCCCCCCAGCTTTCTTTTTTTTTTTTTTTAAAGACAAAGACTAAAAAATTAAAAATTTAAAAGAACATTAATATTCACCACTTCGCTAGTTCCATATAATGAGTTGCATATCAGGAGCGCCCTCGTGGTTATTTCATCTCCCAGCCTCAGCTCCTCAACCTCATAGCATGAAGTGGAGCATTTTGCGTGCATCAAGTAATGCAAACAGTATTAAGAAAGAGGACAAAAAAGTAAACCCAGTCGTGTCACAGTCACATTACTTTCCTCCTCCTTCTCCACTTTTACATTTGTGCTATTTTTTTTTCCTTTCTGTGCAAAAGAAAACTTACAAGCATATACAATTATCACAAAAAAAAAAAACCCTCAGGCTTTGAAGTGAAGTTATGCTGACAATCTTCAGAGCAAATGGATCAGCTTTTGCATTGTACAATCTGAAACAGATCACAGTGTAATTGATGCCAGTGCCAACCAACCTCTGCTGTCCTGGGTTCTGACTTCCAGCTGAGTCTAAGGGAGAGCATTGGTGATCAGAGACCATCTGACTGCAACCTAGCAGAGAAAGGGCTTCTGTATGTTTGTTCTTCACAAGTTTTCCTCTGTAATAGCCAAACATCACAGGAAGCCATTAAAATACACTGAAGAGTCATTTCAGCTTTCTGTTGTACCAAAAGCCACACAAACTCAACATCAATCCATCAAGTTTCGATATTCATCCCCAAATTTCACTTGCTTGTTCAGACATGAGAAACATACCACCAACTATGTTAATAAAAAAGAAAAGCGAACTGAAATGCATGTACCTTGTACAAGCAGAAAGAGTGATTTATTCCTGATGGCACTTATATCACAGGCATGCATACCAAGATTGCACCGTTTTGATGTGATCATTTTTCTGAAAGCTCTCTGTGCTCATGGGCTTAAAAGAGTAGAATCAAAGTCGCTGGAAGAGCAGGGAAGCTTTTAGTCAACCCAAAGCTGCTGAAGACTCCAGCTTTGCACGCACGTTACCCTTGAACTGCTAATTGCCTAGCTGAATTGTAACGGAAAAGTCGGGGCTTGCTTCCTGGAGCTGTAACCCTCGGTAAAGAAAAGCCTCTAAGCACACTCTGTGCACACCTGCAAAGCAAGCAGCTCAGCCAGCCCCAGCCCTGGAATACCACCCAGTCCCCCCCCTTAGTGCCCAGCAACACTGAGGCAGCTTTGTGAAGTGAGGGAATTTCAAGCACTGCAATGAAATAAATATATAGGTCAACCTTGGGGCTCTTTTTGCCTCCTTTGTTGCACAGCTCATGCAGGAAAGAAAGCCCTTCAGACAAACTGCAGCAGTAATAGCAATAATTTGCAGATAGGACCACTTGTATACAAGTCATTAGACAGCACTTACAAAAAAAAAAAAAAAAAGTGAGTTATTTGATCATTGCTTTTTTGTTCTCCACATACAAACATAAAACCCTAGGAAATGCTGAGGTTAAGGTTCTCATAGCAACATTAACTCTCTCATCTGGCATATACTATATTTAGGTACACATTTAGCAGCCTATGAACAACAAAGGAGAACAATTGTTGTAAGATCAAGATCTTACTCTTTGACTTTCATATTCAGAGTAGCAATCAAAAGCAAAGAAAAAAAAAGACTTGTCAATGTTATAAAACCCCTGCTCTGTCCCTCTTTGTTGAGGTATCAAGTTTTATATTTATTTCCAAGAGCCAGAAGAACAACTTGACATGAAGGTGAATTGTCACATGATCAGTAGTCATCAAACACTGATATTAAAGCCATCAAATTGCTGGGGGTCATGGCAGCAAGACAGGTTTTGGGAACCACAGCAGGATGGGCAGAGAAGGACATGGTAGGATTAACACTCCATTCGAGTAAGAATCTATATTTGTATGCCAGTGCTTCAGAACTGCTCATGTACAAACACCCCGGCCCAGATTCACCCCAGGTAATTTTAGAGAGTTAAATTCCTCTTCAAGCTCAGGGACAGAGATGGGGTAACTTAAGAGCTAAAGCACATGATAAAGGCATTTGTCTCCACTCACTGCAGAGAGAAACCAGGCTCCTATCCTGAGACCTCAGTTGGATGCCTTAAGCTATATTGGCTGGATTCAGGCCTTGGTGACTAATCAAGCAAACACGTCTCTCTACACGACCGGCATCACTACAGACTGCAACTGTTGACATTTGAGCTTAAAAAAAATTATCCCGTGTGTGATTTGCATATACACAAAGTGCGTTTAAAAGAACTCACAGGATTAGAACATTTGGTGTCCAATTAAAGTTTAAAACCAGAACACTGTGAAAACAAACCAAAGCTTTCTCTCTTCTCATTCAAAACCACACGTGAAAATGGCCATTTGTTATAGACACACCTGACAAAACCTATTCTTACAGTTTCCATCTTCTCAAAACTTCAAGTTCTAATGCCCTCTGTGTAAACTTAGGCTTGCACCCTAACTGTGCCAAAGCTTCAAAAATCTCAGCTATTTACATGGAAAGGTGTGAACTGCACCATGTGCTTTTAAGAAAAACTGCACCATGCACATTTTCAAGACATAGGCACTGCCTGTGCAACAAAAGATTTATTCCAGCATGTACTCAACATACTTGAAGGCTGAAGGTTTGGAAACTGCAAGTTGCTACCCTGTAATTTCCATATTTTACAAATAAATAGCAGAATGCAGATTTAAGTGCTACATGCCTACATACAGACAACACACTGATTTTCTGTCAGTATCTTCCAAAGCTATTTCTCTTTTTCCCACTTCGGTTTAATGCTTACACGCTCAGTTAAGTCATTTGACCTATTTGACATTTTTCTGTCTTCCCACTCGATTCCTCCTTTGCCTCTGGTAATTTACAGGTAAAAGAAAGGAGAAAGACTAATTTTCAATCCTCGCAACAGAATAACAATAGGCCTTTATGAATTTTGCTGAAGCTTCTGGGTATCTGCAGGATACTGGAGGTGAGAAAACCTAGGAAGGAATTCAGACAGGCTTTGAAACAGTTACCAGCTGAAGAGAGGGGAAGGCACCCCATCAACCGACTCATCCAGTCCTAATTTGGGGCCCAGACTGGTGGTCACCGTACCAACACATTGCGTTTTCCTCTTTGCCTGTGTCCTCCTCCACCCAGCACTTACCATTACTTTCGATCACCAGGCTGCAAATGAGTTCTCTTCGCTCCACACAGCTCCTCCCAACAGCAATTGCTTTTTATGCAAAAATGCTTTCTAGTTTCTAGATCCTTTATGTAAGTAAAAATATAGTTACACTGGTACACTCCTTTGATTATGTAATGAAGACATTACGTGGTGTTGCTGGCATTAACCTTTATCTGCCATATACTTTATTGTGCAGTTTATCCCTAGATAGTTTGCAATCTTCCTCAGCTGTGCTTACAGAATTCATTATTTATTGCCTGAGTTTGCTCCAAGAGAAAGCTTTAGTAAAAAAGTTCTTGCAAACGCAATTTTAAGTCCCTAACAATTCTAGAAAGGGTAATAAAAAAAAACATAATAATTTCTTGATTAAAATTCTTAAGTAACCAAGCTAGTTACCAAGTATTTAAAATTGTTTTGTCATTATAAATTACTCTTTAGAAAAGCAATTATTACCACATCTTCCTTGCTATACAGGCTTTTGACCACAAGAACCACATTAATTTGAAGCTTGGCAGACAGCATAACAAGGCTCCAGGGAGCAGCCTTCCCTAGGATTCAGAAAAACGGTGCAGGCCCTGTTGGCTTGGACCGCTGCTTCCTTCCCAGTTGGACACTAAGGAACAGCAGCTGTGGCACTCGCCAATTGAGAGCCCTGGCCGTGCTCTGAGCCAAAGAGCCACCTCAGTAAAGGGTCTGGCAACAAACGTTTAGCTTCTCTCTATGACCAATTGCAGTCCAAGAACAACTTCCACATGGGCAGCCTGCAAAATCCCCCTTCCCTTTCAGGCTTGTCTGAGGAAAAAGGAGCAGGGAGCTTACAGAGCAGAGCATAGGAACACCATGAAGAGCTGTACGCACAATTAGACTCAGCTCCAGCCCTCAATCTCCAGTCATATAAGGTTGGTAAAGAAACCAGAGGCCACTTTTTAAGATGCCTTTGGAAACTGTGGATGAGTACTTGAAAACACGTTCATTTTTAGTGCACGGGAAAATCTTTAGGGTAGCTCCCTGTTACGTAATATAGGAAGAACCCAGGTTTCTGACTGTGGTAGAGACAGTAGCAGAAATAAAACCCAATCCAACATCCAGGGACAATGTCAAATAAGCTATAATGGGACTGTCCAGACATGACGGAACAAATACATTATTTTAAGAACTGGTAGTTATGAAATTGGTCTTGAACAACTGCAATCTAATTCACCTAGTCTGATAACAAAGAAATCTAAGCAAGTACCATATTTTTGAGACCCAGAAGATGTAGAGATGGTCAGAAACTACAAATGCAATACAGAAGAAGTCAAAGGCAGACCCTCTTCCCTGCCCTGTATATCCCTCTCCTTCCTCCCCTCCACTCCTACACTCTCCACTCCGTCTTTCCAAAAAAAAAAAGAAAAAGCAGAGAAACGAAGGGCATCTGAGCCTGTTTCCTGGTGCAGGCAGCTGCAGCGTTCCTAAGGTTTCTTTCTGCAGTTCTGCGGGCTAAAAGAAAATAATAAAAAAAAAAAATTAATTAAGCCAAGTCCTCAGCTGAAGCCCCAAATCCTGAAACCAGCATTTCTTGCCAGAGCTGACAGTAACAGGATAAGAAGAGTTTTCACAACAAGTACAGAGGTGTACTGGATTACAAGAAGCAATTATAGGTCTTTCCAAGAGTCACTTTATTACTCCCCACATTCAAATGAAACCACACTGATGTCTCAGTTCAGGAAGCTACAACTCAGCTGCAAGGAGAGAGGGAGAAGCTGGAAACCAAAACAGAAATTGAAACTCTTTAAGAAGTCCACAAGCTTGAAAACATGAAGATGAGAGCAACATAGGGCAGTGAAAAAGGTAACACCAGCTAATGGAAGAATAGGCAAAAACTGTAGAAAGACTCCTAGTGAAGGCTGGACAAAATCTCCAGGCACACGAGTAGCAATGACTTTAACAGTGTTGACCTAAAGTATCCATACCCTATGAAAGTCACAGGCTAACATCACCTGTATGCTGAAAAACCTAGCTCTAGTGCACCTTGGAAACAGAAGTTTCCTGCACTTTGATAGCCTCAGCTGAAATTCACAACAGATTTTGCCAACAGGGCTGAGTTTGTCCTGCTCAAACAAAAGCAAGGTGTTTTGCAATCAGCTTAGCTGGGGCAGCCGGAAAAACATCACTGATACCTGGCCATCAACTCCTTCCTCTTTGCCTCCCACACTATTGGTAATCTTGAGCCATGAGTGTTGGCTGACTACTTCTACCTTCAGCTTTCAGGATGTTTTACAGGTTGGTTTGTCTCACACAGTAATGCTTCCTCCAGAGCTGCTCGCATTGGGACGCTATTTTTGTGCAACTATGTATGCATCCATTGTGTGGGTAGAATGAACCCCTTACAGACAGGAGCCCAAGAAAGGTTGCGTCAATGGGAGTGGAGAGCTTGTATAATCCTCTCCCCAGTAAACGTACAATTCTCATTTTCAACAATTGCTTTAATTGGACACCGTTCCATAAAACTGCTTGCTCCACTGTTTAATTTTTAGTAAATTTAGATACTAGAGCAAAACAATAGTTTTCCACAAATTCAAGAATGATATACTGAAAGTTTCCATGACTGATGCAAAATCTGGGGATACGTCATCATGACTAAGATTGAAATTTTCTCTTGAATGCAGGAAGCCCCATGCAAATCTCGCTCCCTTCCAACCCAACTGGAGAAAAAACACAACCATATGAGAGACTGATTAACAAACGTCTAGATGTCTTTCGTCAAAGCACCCAGTGCAGAAGAGAGACGACAGAGAGATATTCTGACATCTCCCCTTAGGCTGTCCCACTGCCATACTGGCGGAACTGAATCACGAACAGTTCTGGGAGGCTTCACACAACTCATCTCTGTGCATCTGTCCTGAGGTCCCTTCTCAAGAGCTCACTCCAGGTCCATTTGTAACCCCCTTCCTCCCAGTGGGAGCACTGCAAACAAAAAAAAACAACAACAAAAAAACCCACACAAGCCAACCCTTTGCCAAGCTCCCAGGGACAAATTCCCTGCTGCCATGGTTACCACTCCAACTTGTCTGGTGGAACTAGAAATAAAAAACTTCCTTGAGAACAGAAGGCTATATAATGTTAGCTCTTCCTCCCTCCCCTTGCTCATCATTGTTAGCCACTAAATCAGCTACATCTGGCATATTTAATTTGGGCTAAATAAAATGTCACTAATTAAAAAGATGCCGAACAAGCAATACATGACATTACAGAAATGAAGAGCTTAGTATCTGAACGTAGCCTATTAGGAACTGAAAAGATTCAGCTAGTTTTTACCAAAAGCTGCGAAGCAAAAATAAAAATAAAACGGCCCTCCGTGCAATCATGCTCATGGCAGTGTCCCCCAGCAGCTCTCCCTTATCACTCAGGTGTACTGAGGTTTCCAAGCATTCCTTCCTGGAACAATGGCAAAGCAGCTAGCTCATCACACATCGTATCAATAGGCTGGGAGTCTGCAGCATTCATTCTAACTTTTAAAAAGAAGACTACTTTGCTAAAGCTACAACGGCTAAGATGTTTGACAGACCTGCACGTGAGCTGTATTAAAGCACCTATGGCCACGGAGCAGGCCCTGAGCAGCAGCAGCTTCCCCCCTCCTCTGAGAACCGATCCGCTAAGTGCTTTGGTCCAGGTTCCCAGCATTTATACATCAGACCACTGGCTCCTCTCTGGTTTTGCTGGTGTTTGGTTATACTTTGAATACCATTGCTTAATTTCATTCCTATTGATAGTCAAGTGAGATTCAAACATACAGCACAGAAACCTCTCACCAATAAAGTAAATTTTAACCGAATTCTCCCAAGATGATCAAGTGGATTGCATTGATAATGCAGCCATACATGAGGCAAATGGTGTGTGCTAAGTAAAAAGATTACTCTTTTCAGAGTATTCAGTATTCATAACTCAGTATTCATAAATGTACATAAATAACAGTGGCCTTTATCGTTACCATTCCAAGCCTTAATATTAGCACATAACAGGAAGGTGATACATTTCAAAACCATCGTACCTTCCACCTGTTTTCTGTTATAAAAGTCTAAGAACAATCACAGAACAGCTGAGGCTGGCAGGCTGCACTGGGTCCCTCTGCTCCAACACACCTGCTCCACCAGAGACACCCAGAACAGGGTGCCCATGCCCATGCCCAGGTGGCTTTTGGAGATCTCCAAGGAGGAGGCTGCACAGCCTCTCTGGGTGAGCCCGTGCCAGTGCTCAGTCACCTGCACAGCATCGAAGTGCAGCCTGGTGTTCAGAAGGAATCTCCTGTGTTTCTCTTTGTGCTGAGTCATGCTATAGAGGTTCAAAGTGGTACAGAAACACTTAAATGTCCACTTGTCAAAGGCCAATGAATAACTATATAAGTTTAAATACGAGGCAGCATGCTGAAACCAATGTCACAATTTAAAAAAATGCTTCCTGATATAAAACTAGATGACATAATGCTAAGAGATTTGATGCCAGATCTAGCATGAAAGAAAATGCCACTTCTTCATTCAACATCTGCCTCAGATTATTTTACATGGAAGCTGCTGCCGCTCTGAAGCTGTTAAGATACTCAGCTTCCAATTAAGCCATCTTATCTTTGAAGCTGATGGGAAGTAAAGCTTTCTACTCCCTGTAGATATCTCCTTAAAATTAGATAATCTGAGACAAATTCCAAGTGCACTGATTCTGTGCTGTCCACTCAATTAAACATCTTGCACAAATGCAATCAGCGAGTCTTCTCTCTAATTGAAAAGCTTAGCCAACAATTTTCGTAAGACTTCCATTAAACATTTAAAATAATTAGCTGCATTAGAAAGACATTTATATTCAAATAGCTCACATGCCTAGTTTCTTTGTTTAGCATAGGCAAATGAATATGAAAAAGATCCCAGAGAAAAAGAACAAATATTGGGTGAATCTTTTCTTTAAGACAATAGACACTCCCTAGAAACCAACTGTGCATGATATTAAATGGGAAATCTTTGAACAACAGCTTTATTACTGTAACTAGTGGCAAAGAAACCAACCATTCACAAGACTCAGAGAATGACAAGAGAAGTTATATTTTGCAGATAACGTAAGTCATTCTATTTACGCGTGTTTTATTCTTCCCCTTTACCTTCCGCTATTATTAAGAAGTTAAAGAAACCCACAATGCAAAGCCACCAGTACCTTTATTTCCATCCTGACACAAACAACAATTTTCAAAGCAGTTTGATGGCTTCACATTTACATCATAGATCTTTACAAATTACGTTGAGAAAAATCTAGGACATGGAAACCTTCTTGAAATGAACTGTGTAGAAACTAAGAGAACATAAAGGCACTGATATCAAATTTATTTTGCCTTTCACAAGCTCATTTTCTTTTTTTCCAGATTGACTGGCAGAAGGTAGATCAACCTTTGGACATCTTTCTGATTCTGAAGTTTCTGTGAGTGAGTTAATTTCATTCTGAGCATGCTGCATATGTAAGAACAACTTTAAGGCAGCTACGCTTAAAGGGCCAAAGTACAACTTACATCAACATAGAAGATAAGCAAACACACCGGTTTAGGATTTTTGACAACGTACAACACTTAATACTCTTTTTCATTTATTTATTCTCTAAATAAATAAACATATATGAATGAAAATAGCACTTTGCCTCTTTTTAACAATAGGTTGTTTTTAGTATGAACTTGAATACTTAACCAAATTCTATTTTCTTTCGAGTATATTGTTACTGTTGTTCTCCATTCATGTAAACTAGTAATTTTATTCTATAGATTTCAACTTAAAACATCTACCACTTCAGCTCAATCATCATGTCAAATTTTTTAGCTTAATTACATAGCTGTACACATTTCAAAACTATTTTATTTCAAAGTGCCCATTAAAACAGCTACTGTGCTAATTTCTTACTGTCAAACACAAATCTATCCTGACTTTAGCAAATATATCAAATTCTGAATTATCACTCTTTGTTCATTCATTTGGAGACAATGTCATTTGTGGGAAAAACATCACTGCCTCTTCCAGCTTCAGAAAATTTTATCTTCAAATGGTGGTTTAGCATAACAATATATCTTATTAGAAAAAAATCTATGTTGCCTTTTGTACAGTGTAGGAAAATGAGATAACATTTGCTTCTTCTACAATTTTCCCATCCTACTGCACAAGATTACACACTGCAAAAATAAAAAATTTTGGCCAGCTGCAGAGTATTAACAAAAAATACTCTGTACTGAAGCTAATTTCTGTTCAACTGTTTCGCGTACTCCCATGAACAAAACAGATATCGGTCAGACCCAAAGTGTAACTTATAAGTGGCTTTATAGGTTTCTTGCTAGATTTCTACACTATTTCTTTCACTGCACTCAACCCCACAGAAAACAACCTAAGTTTCATTGCTCTACTTCCATCAACGGAGGCTCTGCCAACATATATACTAAGAATTTTGCTTTTTGAAGTCTTAACGAAATAGCTAGTGCACGAACTTATGCAAGCTTTTCTATGAAAACTGTGTTTACAGAATAATTGGAAAGGTCCATCCTCTTCTAGATGACTGTGACATATTTCCCATATACAATGCCCTGTTAAGCCTAATAGCTTAGTCTTCTCTGTAAAGACCATTATTTTCCATGTGTACTGAACAGATCAGATAAACTACCAGGTAGCTAGCTTCACTCTAGAATTCAGCATGGAAACCATCTTGAGAGGACAAATTTAGCTTACCTCAAGCATTACAGTATCATTCCAATGACTTTGACACCCCAATGTCAAGATAATTTATTTAGGGAATTTTCTCCTCCTTCAAAAACCAACTTATATTTGTTGCATTTGGCTTTGTACTCAAAACAAATGCTCCGAGTAGCTTTTTTATCACAAAAACAGCTGGAAAATCAGAGGTCATTTTCTTTTTGAAACAGTAGCCAAATGCCTCAAAAATCCACTGTAGAAATTTCTTCTGTCAACTCTCCTGTGGGCTTATTGGCTCTCACACACCTTTGCTCCCTGTCTCACAGATTCCTGTTTGTTCCTCAAATCCATTCTTTCACGGAATTGGGGTCACCATAAGGTATTAACTACTAAGGGCTGTAAGTATTTGACCATGAAAATTCACATTTGGTTCCCAAATCATTTATACATAGGTCTATCTGTTGAAAAATACTACCTCAGATGCCTGAACATTACCTACATGAGTAAAAATACGACGACGATGTGTGGAAGAGCACTGACTTTAATTAATCTACGCAACAAGAATTTTATTATATACTGGTTGTTTTTCTGAAGCCTACAACAGATGACAAATAAAATCAGCCCTACAGTGCCCAGCCTCTCTTGGTAAACAAATTCTGCCGTTTCTGCCACATGGAGTAACTGATGAGGAGGTCAGCCAATAAGGTGAATGAGCTACATAAATTTCCCGCTTAGAAACAAAGCTAGACTTGCTCCTTACAAAAAAAGTTCAGTAACTTAAGGGAAGAAAAGAAGGTCTTACATCACAGATAACTATCTAGTTTAAGATTTTTTCTGCACTCCATCCAAACTGTGCAAAGGCTGTATTCATTTCAGTTGTCACTAGCCACCTCAATCCGAGCACACAGTCTTCACTTACCATTTAGGTTCCAAGGTCAATGGAAAGAGAAAGAGGCTCTTCAATACAATTTATCTTCTATAGTTTTGCTACCATAAAATGTCACGTATATTCTTGAAAGATACTCTTCCATAACAACTAGTAGGAGACACCCAGGAAAGCAAATCAAATTACCTATTTAATCACAGAAATAAATCCCACCTAAAGACTATTCCATTTCTTGACACTGTGAGAGACTACAATAAATGGTTTCATAATACCACATTTCCTTATCTTTCTATTCTTATGAGTAAAGAAGTATTACTTAAGATTTGCTCTCTAGAGCTATTTGTTAGAAAGTTCTATTCTACTTTTCCTACTGAATAAATTCAAAAGGAAATAGATAACATTTTGTAAATAACTTGTTGTTCTTGCACGGACCAACAGAATTATGAGTGGAGTGCACACAAGGGTCCTTTGGTTAGACATGAGGCAACAAGCCAAAACATGGAAAGCAACACCTTCCTGAAATAGCATTCAAGTGTCGTTTTTAAAATGAAGAGGTGTTTGAGCAGAAGGACAGCAAAAGATTGAGGCTATCATACCTACCCTGAAGGATTCTGATAGCAGAAGTCTGATAACTCAAGGGTGAATAAATCCAACTCTTGTTAGAGTTTCTGTGTGACTTTGTACACTGAGTCCCAGTCAACCACTGACACAAGCTTTCACAGTATGAGGTCACATGCAGAAAGTTTAAGATCACCTACAGCAAGAAACTCCAGTGTCCTTCTCCAAAGTTAGAGGTTTTCATCTGAAAGTCTTGAAAGCTGAGATTCAAGGAAGGACTGTCCACAGTTGGAGTAAGTAACTATGCTGGATATACTCATTCACCTACATACCACTTTCCAGCAAAAACAACAAAAATGCCAGTGTACAGTATGAAAAGCAAGGCATTCCTACTGCTTGTTCAATGTAGATAAGAACTCCCTGAGTTTGTCTTGCATTAATGCACACCTTTTATAATTCAATATCTAACCAAAGTACTAATTCCAGATCCTGGTACTTCAGCTGCAGCATACAAACCTAATTTGCAATCAGATTATGAAAAGTCAAATATGTCCTTTCCAAGTACTGCTAGTGCTCAGAATAACCCAAAATGTGGTTATAGTGAAAAAGAAGGATCTCTCAGCCTCTCGAAGGATCTATTAAGTCAGTAAAACTGGCCTTGTGAAAGTTTGCATCAACAGAGATTTTTTTACTCAAAAATAATGGACAAAGTCCTTTTATATCAGGAACGGAGTTTTCTACTAAAATACACAGCTGTGCTACGTAATGTAAGTTGCACTCAACTCAGACTTTAAATACTTTCTTCTCAAATATTTCTACTGATGTATTTATTGAACACATTGAGACTTCACTGGTTTGAAATTCCTTTTAAATACAGTCACATTTTGAGGGAAAATAAATTAGTTTCTACTTCCCTACAATTACAGACTTTAAAAGGGAGTAACAAAGCACTTCACAGAGAGAAGTAAGCACACTCTCCTTCAACACCCTTACCCAGATACTGTTTTTAAGTAACATCTTCTGATACAAATGTATGTTCAGAAGACACATAATTGGTAGTAGAGATGAAATAAATGACGTAGAAAGCAGATGTTACTGCAAGCTCATAAAGGAATGCAGTCCCTGTGAATGATGTCTGGGATTGTAATCATTTTTTACGTTATTTTTGCTAGAATTTTATTAGTCTCCCTTTGCTTAATGGCTGCTATTTGAATGTAGGGAATTAGCACTTGTAAGGTTCTGGCTTAGAGGCAAAACAGACCTTTTGCATCTACATCATCCTCAATCATTTTGCTAGACAGGAATCAGTTAACAATCACAGTTTTTACAGCTGTATGTTAGAGAAGGCTTGAGAAAGACGCAAAGAAGAAAAATTGATGTGAGCATGTTTGCAGTGCTGTAAAATTTATTTCATCATCTGCAGAACTACTATGTTGTTTATTTAAGGGATAAAAGTAATATATAGAAAGCTTTCTACAGAAACTTCACAAAGTTCATTCAGCTCTTTCATTTTAATGGTTATACACCAACATAGCAAAGTCTTTCAGCTTAGACTCATTTGGGCATCTATTCGATGGATGAACTGCTGGAGACATTCAAAGGCAGCAGCCGCCATGCAAGAAATTTCCTGGCCCGCTCAAAGAGCCCATCATGCCCTCATCCCATCTCACCTCTTGCAGAATTTCCTGCTTTAGTTTAAAATCCTAAAATTTCTCCTAGACCAAGTGTGTGATTGCTGAAATGCTATTCCAAGCAAGTAAGAGAGGGCAATCAGAATGAAACCTACAGACAGAGAGGCTAGGGCAACCTTGTACAGCGCTCTAAGTTAATTTCTTGTTAGTTAGATTGGCTTTAAGTTCCTCTGTACTGCTCTAAGTGTTGCAATTAAGTATGGCTCTAAGCTATGCTTAATTAGCTTGTAAGCAAATGATCATTTGTAACTTGCAGTGTAACGCAGAACTAAATGTTCACTGAGAGCAAAGGGAAATTACACTGAAGGTACATTTGCACAAATATAGCTGGCTGCCTCCTGACAGACTTTGCTGTCTTATTAATATCCTAGAAAATATTAAGAAATGTGTCACACTGTACAAATAGTTCAAAATATACATTCCCCAGTCTTGGAACTGAACGCAGTGCTTTCCTGCCAGCTCCAGCTCACAAGCACTCTAGTCCTCTCAGAAGATGAAAGATTACATTTTTCATCTGTTGAGGAAGAAAAAAAGGGAAAAAAGAGACTAGGATGGAAATTATGAAAGGTACAGATACTCAAAGATAAGAAGTATGAACAATTTTTACTAAAGTGTATTAAAACCATTAGTCAGAGTAAAACCCAACATTCAGGAATAAAGCTCAACTTCAGCACCCCCTGTGAAGTGCACAGAAAATGAAATTAGTATTAGGTTCTTAAGTACACTTAGTATCTTTCTAATACTACAAGCAGAATGACATTAGCTTCAAGCATAGCAATGACATTTTTCAGTCTGAAATTGAGTCTGCCGATCAGAGGATTTGACAAGGCTGTAACACAAGAGCCAAGGCTCAGTCTCACTTGAACAAGCTTTACAGTGCTTTGCCAAACTACTTAGCATGCTGAAGAAAAAGGTACAAAGGTCATCCATGAAAATCATTCATAGAATAAAACTGTATTTAACACAGAGAAACACTTTGATTATATCAAATACAGGGTTTTATTGTATGATTAGGTGTTGCTGTTCCTGTAATGTCAGCTTTCAACTCTTTGTCTAATGAAGAGGAGGGTAATCTGTATGCCTATTTCTTTCCAAATTGCTCCACAGATCATTTATAAGGTGTGAGTTAGTACTGCAAGCCATCTATCCTCATATATATGTGTGTGTGTGCTTTTAGATTCTCATGAAGATATATACACTTAACATCTAAAAACACTTAAAAATAACTAATCAGGAGTTTGGGACAACTTAGTGAAGAGCATTCTTAACTTAAAGCATGATAGGTATCCTTCTGTCCTAAAATTGTGTACCTGATACTGGTCACTTACCATAGACCATGTACCCAGTTTGTAACACTCAGCTGTGTATTTGGGGAATGAGAGGGGCTGCAAACGTGTACAGGTATTTAAAAGGTCTGGAAATATTGTGGTTTGATTGTTTTCAGTGGATTTTAGTAAGTAACAGGGAAAAGTGTGACCACCAGCAGTATGGCAAGTTACTTAGGAGTAATCAGCTGCTCGTAACTGCTTGCAGGCAAGGACAAGCTCCAAAATGACTGTAAAATTAAAACTTGCTGTTCTACTACTAGAATGCTGCTTTTTAGCTTAGAATATGCTTTTCTTTAATCTTTTGCATCTCGTTTTATTTTATTTTTACTTTTTTTAAGTAATAATTTTTCCTTAGGGATGGATGGCTTCTATTCCTATTACCTACTCTGTCAAGGATAGTGGGAAACACGATTTGGAAAAGTGAATGACAGGACGAGTAGAGGAACACGTGCAACACTACACACAGTAACTTAAGCTTCCCTTGTGGCTGCAGAACACAGACACTGAAGGCACCTGAAGCTATTTCTTCGTGCCCAGCCCCTGCATGACAGCTGAGCACGCTTCAGTAATGCCTGACAGTACCTTCTGAAACATTCTAAGCTTGCAAGCTCAAGGTGCAGGAGTTGATAATAAACGTGGCACACACTGAGGAAAATGCATGTGCAGTGGAAAGTAGTGTTGAAACCATCCCTTAAGAACGGGCAAGTGCCATACCTACATATCCTCAAAAAGCAAAGCAGTTTCTCACTCTGTCCTGATAGCATGTCTAGACAGACAAAGGGGGTGGCTGGAAAGATGAGGATGGTTTGGCATCTGCTTGGTGAGAAACTAAGAAAGCTTTAAAAGCCTTTTCCCACCTTCATCCTCCTCCCGCCATAAAAACTCAAGGAAGATTTTTTTGTTTTGCTGTTAATGAAATTTCACTTATTATAAGTCTGCTGGGACAAAGTTACTTTCTCCACCTTACCCAGAAACATTCTGTGCTCAGCAGAAGCTCACATCCCAACTCTGATCTGATGGTTAATCCACTTCGCTTCCAAATGTTAATCATTTCCCCCTCAGCAATAGGAGAAAAAACAAACACTTATTCTTCATGCCATCATGAAGACATTTCCAGCTCTTGCTTCCTGAAATACGGTGGCACAGACAGGCTCCAGTAACCCTCGCAGCAGCAGGATCTATCACTGGAGGGAATAAGCAATTCTAATGCCAATGGAAGAATATGACGTGTAGCTTTTATGAACTGGTGATGGCTTGCCTTTTAACAAGTTCAGATTGAACTTACTTTTATGTACATTTTGTAAATGATGTTCAGATTACAGTCAGGCTAAAGCAGAGACTGAAGGTACTTAAATAAATTTAACAAAGTCTCTCTTTAGAACAGTAATTCTGCACCATAAGGAGAAAGAATAATACAATAAGGATTTGATAATAACGCGACTATAAATCAAGAGAACAAAGAACTGAAACTTGTTCCACGATGATTTAATTAACTCAGTTGTACTCTTCTAATGCAAAAATGTTATTAAATTCCATCTAACATTCCTTCCATTTAGGAAATGGAACAAAAACACACATGTAAGTTTTAGAGGAATGCATAAACATCTAGTTACCACACCAATGAACTTGCAAGTTCATTCTTCCTCTGCAACCACACACAAACACCGCCTAAGCGAAGACAGAAGTTTCAAACAGATTTCCCTTTTTAAGTGTGGGCACACTTCACTGCTACAGGTAATTACTGCAAGTCTAAAAAAGCTTTCTTCCTGCTGAGAATGAACACGCATTAATTCCAATACTTGTGCAGCCACTCTTCCCACAGTTTGGAAGTGAACACTGAACACTGGCTCTGCCTATTGTCCCTAGAAGTGGATGCCAACAATCAAGCTAAAAGTTGGGCACCTTCCCAGTCCCACACTGTGAGTGCCCACAGCACCCACGAGGAGATAGCATACAGCTCAGCAGCAGGTGCCAGCCCTGTTCTCTAAGGGCTGCCTTGGATCACCTCAGGTTTCAGAAGCAACTTCATGACCAACTCATCTCCTGGCTGCTGGAAACAGCATGGTACTGCAAGAGCACATAGGATACATAGTGGCAAAGTTTTGTGCTTCCAGCTGGTGCTCTGTGGCATCTGCCCTACTTAGGTAGCAGAGGTCCAAAAGGTTTTTATTCAGAATGCTTAAGTCAGATCAGAATCCGCACCTTGAGTACAGACAGCACAGTGGGCAAGCAGAGCTTAGACTCAGTGTAGCGACGCTCATGATGTTGGGTGGTTCCTTAAAGGCTATCAGTATAAAGTTATGACATCTCTAATTCATCTCAGACATTCACTTGCAGTGTAATTAGAATCACTCAATATAGTTCTGGGCTTTTTTTTTTTTTTTTTAATTCCCTACTGCACTGATGTTTATACTAAAACCTACTTCTGCCTGCTTCACTAAGAATTAGAATTTCTCTCATCTTTTTCTCATTTTTCCCCACAGCCTGATAGCTTCTCAATTTTATCAACTCCTGATCAAAGTAGAAGATAGCTAAATTTTATTTTCACTGTACTACTATCAAAATATACCAAGAACATTTCTGCACAATAAAAAATGTTCAAGGGCACACCTAAGCTGTTCATACAAAAGCACAGTGTAAATATGCCAATGCACAGCTACTATAGCTTATGCTACAGACTGCTCACTATTTACACAAGGCAGTCCCAAAGGCTAATTGCAGTGGTGCTGCACAGGGGCTGTTAAGGCAGCTGCAGGCTGCCAGTGCAGGCGGTTGGCCAGGCCTAGCGGAGCATCCCCCTGCAGCGTGGCCACACTCCTCAGCACACAGCCTGCCTCCAGCATGCTTGCCTCTGGGTAGAGAGCCAGAATGCTCCCGGGAGCAAGGCCAGGTTTGCGTCATTAAAAACAAAACAAAAAAACCCTCCAGCAAATAACATACTTTTTGGTTTGAATGCGAGACGTTCTTCATATTTCCAGTAATCAATGCTGGGACTACGGCTACTATTCTGGCACTTCCCAAAATCAAGAATGTGATGAGACTCAATTCTTCCTACCAAGCCTCATGATATAACAGGCATGAGGAAGAAGAAATAGTGGCTTTGAATTCATTCCGGTTCTGGGTCCTGACAGCCTCCAGTGCTCTGTCCAAAAAGCCTTCAAACACCCATGGACCGTGCAGCTCTTACAGCACTGAAGGCTGGCTGTACAGTCCAGTGGACTCATTACTACTTTCTTCATTAGTCTCATCTTCAGTAATGAGCTACTGAGATTTTGAAAACCACATGAGCTCACTCCCTGATTTCTTCAAGAGTAATTGGACAATACATCCGCGTGATACAGGTCACAAGATGACACGAAATGAGATGTCTTTCCTACACACCATCTTGGTATTTGTCCACTGAATTTAGTTCATCTGGTTTGGGAAAGTGTTGCTTCTCCAAGTAAGAGGTATCCAGGCAAATGCAAGGTCTGGTTTTCTACAGACAGATAACAATCCCACCACAGAGGCCTGATCTTTCCCAATCACAAAATTCTTTAAAAAAAAAAATAAATAAAGAAGTTAAATATGGTACAGAGTGATCTATGTATGATTTATTTATTTAGCTTAAGAATCTTCATTCAAAGGAAGATTTGAGGAAGATGAGATAATGCATCACTGCCATGGAAAATAGTTGGCCAAAGGGAGAGCCTTAAGCTGGACCTAAGGAATTCCCTCAGTTAATTTAGGTGCAGGATTTGGCCTGTTCAGAGGAGGTAAAGACTTGTTCACTTATCCTCTTGTTATCATTTGTTTTCCAAAAGTCATGTTGGTAAATGTAATTACAATTAAAGATTAAGTACAAAATTTGCTATCTGTCACACATGCAAAATTTAACTTGGTACATGGAGTTTTCATTATTAAAAAGTTCATATTTTTATACAGTTTCTCTTTGCAAAATCAACATCCTTGTCTTCAAAAGAGCCAATATGAAAGCTTTGCAGGAAGAAAAAGCAAATATATATATATATATATATTTACTGTACCGTAATTACAACAATTAAAACTAAGAAGTCTGTTCACAGGAGTTCCCTCGAAGGGTAACTAGATCTAGAAAAAGAATAACATTAATTCATACCCATTTGTGAATTTAATTTGCTAGAAAAGAGTAAACAATTTTGGTACATCAAACTGCTATTTGGAAGTTTGCCTGGGCTGCATAGAGGGGGGATGTGAGAAATTTGCCCTATTTTTACAGTTGAAAGCTTCATTGACTCACACAAGATACTTTAGACTAATATCCTGTGGCATCGCAGTGACCTACATGTAATTATTGCATACTTTTTCCAAAATATTTGTACACAACCAAAAATTATAACCTAAGTTACCAACCAGTTCTTAGTTTATACCAGCAACACAAAGATGGACTTCAATTAGTGGTAACCTTGCTGCCTGATGTTTTTAGCAAATTTTTAGATGAATGTTTGGTCTCGGTTTGGTGTAATTTTCTGGTTACCATTTTTCCTACACAAACATATTTATCCGGTTAAGTAAATGATGTTTAAAAACGTGCAGCTGTCCTTCCTCCACACCCACAATCAGTGCCCCCTCAGACGTGCAGTGATTTCATGTGCACACTTCTCACAAAGACAGACATGGGAAAAAGGGTCTTGCAGTGCCCCATTGAGTCCCCACCAAGCAGGACTTCCTTGCTGCTCCTGCCTTCACCCGTTCTTCCCAGGGCAGAAGGCAAGGGCATTGATGCAGTTGCGAGATCCACTGGAGTTTTCACCTGGCTGGTGGCCGGGCGTTGTGGGGAAGGCGGATGGGTGGTGCTTGAAGAACACGATAAAGATAGTCCTGTAATCTCTCCAATCAGAGCTCACCTGCCAAAGCTCATGGACAAGACCTTCTCAGTTCAGCTGTTTAGTTGGTACTTTTATGTTTAGAAAAAGAACTTAAAAGCTTTTTGGCAGTTACTGCTTGAAGGGTCATCATTTCTCCAAACGTGAGACATCTGATGCGTCTTGCTCATCACATTAGTAGCTGATGAAATGACAATCATTTGCAGTCATGTTTTTTCTTAACTAGCTACTGATGAGGTTTTTCCCACCCCTGTGCTCACAAGCTTGTGGACTTCAGTGGTGCTAATTTATACAGGACTGCCAGGGTTGACATCTAAAACTTCTCAGTATAAAACTTAACACAAAATGGGCTTTTTCTACCTTTTACCCTTTTGTAAGAAGGGATAATAACACTGAACCTCCTAGGAGCATCTGTCTGTTCAATTACCACACATTTTTTAACCTCTCATGCTAGAAAGTGTTTGGTTACACAGCTGTATTAGCTCAGACCTGCCCTAGACCATGGACATTGGTCAGTGCAGTACTGCTTTTGAAACTATTTAAAGGTTCAACGTCATTTATTTTCTTAGCCTTTTACCACAAAATCATATGTCAGTGTAATCAAGCTGCCTATGTGCTTAAAAAAAAACCTAACGTATTTATGTTTTTTTTTTTATATATAGAAGAATAAATCTTCATTGATTTCAGTAAACCTGATACTCCAGTTTTACATCCAGGACTGATACATTAATGCTTTCCCCCATTGGGCAATTACCCCATTTGCCTACATTTGTTCTCAGATTTGAAGAAAGACCATTACCACAGCAGAAAGGCAACAATTACATGATCTACAGACCAGGTGAGAAGTTTGGGCTGTGAGTAAATTTGGTGTGGACTCTGCCACAGCTGCAGAAACGTATGTGACTCCTGCTTTCTTACAGCTTCTCACTGCTCTCTGACTTTAGAGGAGTAGTTGCAGTTCCAGCTCCTTCAGCCACCAGTTTCAGAAGTGATACAGAGTGCCCAACTGCACTACAGCTAGCAATGGAATGCTGTTTCCTACTGAAGTGAGACCGGTAGTTATCAACAGATCTTGTGGGAAAAATGAAACGATTCTTGACACATGCACTTTTTTTGAATAAAATAAATAGTTTATCACTAGATCAACTGCAATAAATATCAACTGCAAAAAAAAATGAAAAACCACCAAAAAAAAAAAAAGAGTGGTTTATTGCAGCTATTTTTCAGTGCTTTACTGCTTTTACCTTTCTTTGGTGGGCAAAGACAGAACATGAAACAATGCCCAGCAGTGCATAAGCAAAATGTTGCAAACTTCTTGTTGAAAAAAGTGGGGGAAACTGGATGGAATAAAAGAGGAAAAGGATCAGAAGTGTCTTAACAAGAAACACGTCTTAAGCTCCAGCTACATTAGTACAATTTGGCATACAAAAAGAGTCCCCACCCTCAACCCTCTTTATTTTGTTTTTATAATCCAAACTTCATGGTCTGAAAGCTCATTTTCTGACTCCTTTTCATTCACGTATGCATCTTTTTCCTACAGGTAAGGACATAATGGACAAAAGTTTTAATTTAGTAAGACTTGAGCATAGATGATATTCTTTCTACTTGAGACCTAGCAGTATGACATGAGAATAGTCATATTTTGTGCTTAACACGACTGGATCTTTAAGTTCCTCCTGCATACCCACAAACAACAGTTTCTGTCACTGCAGGGTTGTGTTTCAAAATTACTGAAAAGCAAAACTGAGCTGTTCCATAAGCATCAATATTAACAACACTTCATTTCTTAGAAAGTCACACCAGACGTTCCAGCTCCCCAGCAACCTCAGTGTTTTGCAGTGAGCAAACAATATATCCACTCAATTCTGCAGCCCAAGACTACTTGAGGCCCTCCAAAGTATATCATAGAATCACAGAATCATAGAATGGCTTGGGTTGGAAGAGACCCCAAGGATCATCAAGTTCCAACTCCCTGCCGCAGGCAGGGCTGCCAACCTCCACATCTAATACTAGACCAGGCTGCACAGGGCCCCATCCCACCTGGCCTTGAACACCTCCAGGAACGGGGCATCCACAGCCTCTCTGGGCAGCCTGTTCCAGCACCTCACCACTCTCATTGTAAAGAACTTCCCCCTGACATCCAACCCAAATCTTCCCTGCTTCACCTTCAAGCCATTTCCCCTTGTCCTGCCGTTATCTACCTTTTCAAGGAGTTGACTCCCTTCCTGTTTGTAGGCTCCCATTAGGTACTGGAAGGCTGCAGTGAGGTCACCCCGCAGCCTTCTCTTTTCCAGGCTGAACAAGCCCAGCTCCCTCAAAGTCCTCTAGATAGAAGCTGACCAAAGGCAACACTTTGCCTATGCCACCCACATGCTGTGACATAACTTGTGATCAGAGATTTCTGGGCTCAGCAGTACAGGCTGCAACTGCTCTTTGCCTATTTGGCCCCAAAGGCTTAGCAGGCTGCAGGGAATCCCTTTTCATTAACACAATGCATAACCCATATAATCAGAACAGCTCATTCCAATCTCCAATTTTAATCCTTGTTTATGACCTGCAAGCAGAGAACCTTACATTAAGCATCATTATGTTTGATTGTGGTTTGCATTCGGCATTCTAAATCCATAGTGTGTATTCAATTTTTTTTTTTTAAAAAAAATATGGCTCATTTTCACTAAGAGCTGGTCATTAAAATGTGCTGTTGCAATCCTCCTTTAACTAAGCTTGTCCTTTCCACTGTTCTCCAGTAGCTTATCCACTTACCTAAACAAAAGTGTATCCTAAAATAATATATCAAAATTCCCAAAGTTTACCTTTTCTTTTTTTAAATTGGATGAGGGTAATAAAATTAGTAGCATTTCTTAAGATTTTTTTTTTTTTAAACTAAGTACGTTACCAGATTCTGTTGAATGGTACTACAATTGGATTAAATACAATTAAGGTGCTCTGGGGAGGCTGAGTAGACAGGTGTTTTGTTATCCTGCAATACTTCGTATTTAAATCTGAGATATTAAACAAAATGTTTCTTTTCATGAAGAAACAATTCACTTTTTAAAATTATTTTAAAACTCGCGTCCATCAATATTTTAAAGCTAGAGCATTTTTTCAGTTCTGTTTTCACTGTTTCATGGAAGAGAAGAAAATGATGACTTCCAGCCCTTCCCTTGGCCTAAGTGAGTGTTTCTTATTTGCCTCCAATCAGTTGATAAGCTGAAATGAGCAGTATATCTGCATCTATAGAAATTATTATTGTCTAAATGTTCCAGCTCCTCCTCTTACACCCTACAACTGTTACAATTACAGTGGTTTGTCTTTGATTAAAAATTTGAGCAGCACGCACAGCCACACAATGTAAGTATGCATTTCATTCTAGGCTTTGGAATGGATTGTCACAATTTATCATTTTAAGTATATTTTTAACAGAAAACTATGAAGTAGAATTTAGAAAAAAAATGCTATTATTCAGTCTTCATAGCCACCTTCTTACATATGTTAAGGGTACGTTTACTTTTATTCTTAGATACTGTTAAACCCCCTAGTTTCTACATATCACCCAAAAATGACACACAGGTATTTCAGGATTCTTAAGGTTTTGTAGAGCAATCCCTTTTGGTGGCATGGCTAGTTCCAGTGAAACAAGAATGAAAAGCAAAGAATCCCTGCAACTGAGAAATGTTTAGAAAGATAAATGCGGGTTCATCTGTAACTTTAGCTTGCCTCCAAAAGGCAGCCATGATGTTCTTCTGTTGGCAAGAGCTAGGACACACTAGAGAATTGCCCATTATTTTCTCTCCCCAGAGTCAGATTACCGCTCCCTTGGCAGAACAGCCTCTCTGCTTAGCAGTTACTGAGGACTCACGCAAGACCATGTTAAATTTATAACTACATCACTCAGTTTTATCTTAAGGCATTATTTGGTTATCTACCTCACTTTCATATGTGTAAGAAACACAGTAAAACCGAAGATGATGCATTTTTTTTTTCAAGAAAGCTGACAGCTGTTTACGGAGATATAAAATAATGCAGAATATACAGGACTGTACGTTATGGTCTACTGCTTGTAGCTGAACAGCCTCCCCAAACCCTTTTATCAGCCATACCAATCATAGGAGCTACTTACAAACTAAACCAGTGGCAATACAGAACAACACCATGTTTGTGGGTACTCAAGCGCAAACCCATTCTAAGACAGTATTCAGTATAAGCAACACTTTGTTGTTTTTGTGGGGGTATTTTTTTTTAATCCCTGTGCAAGACAGCATAGTTTACAAAATTGTAAAGAACTTCATTGTAAAGGACTTTACTTTACAAAGCTGCTCAACCATGGGACAGTTCTGCTCATCAGTCCCATTAGAAGGAGCTGTGCCTAGTTGCATGCTCTAAGAATTGTATTTTGCTTTCTGAAAAACAGCAAAAAAATGAGGCACCACGTCCTTAAAGAAAACAGACAGCTACTTATAGAGGTAATGAATTTAAAATGGAAACAGGTTGTTAAATGTCTTTGTGGCAACTAGAATATGTGGTGTAACATTCAGAGATGCTGCTCCAACCCTTGCCTGACTTCTGAATTAGTAAGTCATTAGCTTGGATAATGAAATTCCAAAGATATTAGGCATTATTGCTTCATTCACGACATGCACGTACTTGAAAAAGACTTGCTTTATTCTTACAAACCCTTAACAAGAAACAAAAACTTTGAAGCCTCTCTGAAGATGTTCTCTTGCTAGTGCGGCCCTACTCACAGTCAAAGCCTACAGGCATTTCTAGGTATCTGGAAACTTACTCTCTGCCTTCAAAACGAAATTGTTCACTGCAGATTTGAATGCTAACGTGCAACAGAAAGCTTTGTTCCATACTCACATGCTTATTAGCAGGTTGACTCTGAGGTAAAGATCCAGGGGCCAGCACTGGAGAGCTTGCGGGACTACAGAGTTCTGGAAATGGATTTGGTATGGCTGGCAACGACGATGTTCTGAATTGCTGTTCTTCCTCTTGCAAACGCCTACAGACATAGAAGCATTAAGAGGAGCAAACTGGCATCACCAGGCCTGTATCTCCTGCCCCACCATTCAGTGTACTAACATTAAAAAACGGAATCAAAACCATTTTTTTTTCCCTAGGTAACAGCTCTATAGCTACAGCAACTGCAAGCCCAATTTAGGTAACTGCATGTGAAAAAACGACCAGTCATGCATCTGGCTTGTTTTGTTGCTTATAACTTGATCGCTTGGGTGAATAAATAAGGTAATCGTGCACAAAATGTAAAGAGTAAGAAGTAATCAGTCTATACCCTCTGTTGTAAGCACTAACTTACAGGCTTAAGCTCCGTGTGTCAGAAAATCAGTTAAGATCTTCAAACTGACCTAAAAAAGGAGGAGGACATAACTGCAGTAATTTGGAGCCAAATTCCACATAGATCTGCCAACAAACATGTCTCCCAGTAAAGTAGGTTGGCTGAGACTGAAACCGACACTGTCACTTCATTACAACGTGACATTCTATTTCTAAGCAAGTCAGCATTTCCTGGAGAGATGAGAACACAAAGACTCACCTTGAGCAATAAACTGCAATTACACTCTCCTAGCTTGTAAGATTACTGTTCAGACAAGTTTTACATGCATCTCCTGAGATGCATCTCATTAAGTCTACGTAGGACCAACACAACTGCAAGTTCCAGTTAGCAGTACACTTGTAGTGCTCACACCATCTGAAGGTCTACCAGACAGCACAATGTTAGAAAAGACATAACACCTGTTCAACACCATACAGACTGCTTTACCTTTCCTACCGTTGTTGTTAGTAGGCTACCCTATGTCAGGTTTGCCTCTAACTCCTTTGCAGAATGCACCACCTAGTGGCAACTGTAAAAGTTTCAAAAGGCAATCAACTAACTCCTGTATTTGAAAAACGAATCACTCAAAACTTAATTTGACCACCTTTTTTTTTTTTTTCCATATGCTCTTCAGCCTACTACCCTCAGCAAGCTCTTATCAGAGCCCTCTTGGACACAACTGTTTGTTTTGCCTCTAACTACATGTCCAATTCTGAGTACGCTTGTTTCCCATGCCTGCACCAGAACTGCAGTGCTGATAGAATAACAAATACGGAATCTGCTTCACAGGTAATGCTATCCCCTAATTAAATTCCCTTGGAATTCAATGAATGACCCTACAGTTTTGTTTTTTGCTACCGATAGCAGGTTCCAACTATAACTATGAGCTATGAAAGTAACTGCTTCAATTTTTGTGCTACCCATGTGCACACTTCTGTAAAGCATGAACTAAATAATTGTCTAAGATTTCCTCAGCGCAGTGGACTTAACATATTAGCAACTGTGTAATAGTTCTTTGTATCGCAAACTTTGGACTACACATTTGCAATGACCTGCATTATAAGAACTGGAATTACAGATTTTGCAATTCAAAAGGTGCTGTTTTACTAACTTGAAATTAGACTATGCTGCACTTTGCTCTGCCTAGAATGCTGCCATGCATCATTTATTTTATTACTGAGATAACTTAAAGCAGTACTTTCAAGAGTAGTAACCATTCTGTTCTGGCTGAGGAAAAGACACAGCTGCTGCCCTAGAACTAGAAAGGTGTACTAGAAAGGTGTCTAGATAAATCTGAATAAAAGTTTTGCCATTATTTTCTTCAATGATAAACACGATACTCTAAAGGGTTTGCAAAAGCGCAGAATTCAGAAAGCTGGAGTGTCTTTCAAAGAAAGTTGCTAAGTTTAGAAATGCCAAAAAAAATTAAAAGGAGTGTTTTTACAAAAATATTTACAACAAAACATGAGTTATACCGCCCTAGAGAGTGAATTCGTTAATACAGTACTATTCAAGGTTAAATCTGAAACTTGTAAAAAAAATTGCATCATTAACTGACTTGGCCATAGTATGCAGTTACTGCATATTACACTTCCTATAGAAAAGCTGCCTGTCTTAAGAATATAATTCCTATAGAAATAGATCAGTGTAAAGAATTAGGAGCAACCATTTTTAGATCTTGGATTTTTCTTCTATTATTATTGCTCTCCACTTGTCTCAGAGAAGCCTTTGCCAGCTAGAAGGAAAAGAAAACTCAAAATATATGTGATTCAAGAAATGTACCTGCACATACTGACCTTTCTTAAAAAGATTTTAAGAATCTCAACATTATCTACAGACTCTCCAGTTACCACCAGTCTGTGTGTGGAGTATTCCACTTCAAGCTTGAATTCAAGTCCCCATCCTGACAACAGCGAGACAATCTAAACGCTTCTTTTTCTGTAACGTCTACCATAATGCACTCAAGTGAAATAGAGTGCTCTAAGAAGAATGGTTGAAGATCTACAACGTGTTCATTTTTCATTTGTCTTGGACCTTACAGGAAGACTCCACTAAGAGAGGTATTTTTATATATCAAAACCAGCTGAATGCAACCTCATCTATCTACATCACTCATCATGATGTATGAAGTCAAGAAGCCACTAATTGCCAGTACTGCTGGCAGAACAGTTTTTAAACATTTGGATTTGTTTCCAAACATGGACATTGCTTCTGAAATTTGGTATCAATACTACGCTTCCATGCATGTCTGCTATCAAAGCCACAACAGACACTGATGAAAGCAGTAGAAGTGTGGCATGTTTGCATTTTACAAAATACATGGAAAATCCATATCCTCCACCAACCCAGTGAACCTTTTTTCCCCATGAAGAAGACCACTGTGACACTACAGGACCCTTACTGGAGTTGATCTATTTCAAAATGCAGTTCCTCCAAAGCTACTTCAAGATGACTTGAACCAAGCAGGGTGCAGTCCCCTGGTCCTACCTGACTGCCATAATGCGCACGGGCTGAGACCGCTGCACCTTCTGCCTGGGAGACGTGGGCTGCAGGGCACTGGATCCTGAGTTGGGCAGCGGGCTGCGGTTAAGCTGGCCATTCTGAAGGAGCGGAGTGGTTTCTGACTGCATACTGCATGTCGAGTACAAACTTTCAAATGATGAATTCATGTCATTTACCAAAGCTTCTAGGTCCACGTCGTCATCTGAAAGACAAAGTAAAAGCAGCATAACATACGTGAAAGTCGCAGATGAAATAAATTTGGAAAGATCAAAGACTACCTTTCAGCCAAGTTGTCACATGTCCTTTAGCTCTATCTTTACAGTACAATTTTTTTTCTTTTGCAGCAAAAAAAAAATGCAGCTACTAACTTACAAGAAAGCCACCGGTGATCATGTCTGTCTTCATCAGCAAAAAGCCACTGATGCTGAATGAAGTATTTTTACTATAGTATTTACTGATCTTTATAGCATGCGTATTTACTGATAAATTGTGTGATTTTTAATACCAATGCTGATGTGAAGCACCACTTCAACTGACATACATTTCAAAGAGCATATCACTAATATCTCAGTTCGCTTTGTCAGTGTATCAAGCTCAGATTGTCAAGCAGTATGACAAATAACATTTGGAAGATCCAGTACCCTAAAAACAAAAAAAAGGATAGCGCTGCACAAGTCAACAGGAGGAAGATAAACACCTCCACTGTGTAAGTCGGAAAATCTATTATAGTTTCCTTAAAACCCCTCATCCGCACATCTGCTGTTTTTGAGATACAGTATTTTGAAGGGTGATGCTGAGTTTTTAACTGTCATTCCAAGAAGTTTTGTATACTTATTCCTGCAATGCAATGAAGAGATTTCTGCCGTAAGGAGCTGAAAGTAAATCAACCAGGGATGTGGTATGCATGGTTGGAGGAACATCATTCGTCCCTAAGAAGCACACCAACCCTTCCGTACATGCCAATTTACCTTCAAGTAAGTAACTCATGTTCATTTGTTCCTCTTTAACAATAATTACTCTGCAAGACAACAAAGCTGGGAGCCTTTTGAACTAACCACCCTCTGAACTCCAATCTCAGTCTATTGTAATTACTCCCTAGCCACAAGTTACTCTGTATCAAAAGTTCAACATGCTGAGGAACACACACATAGATATCTGCTTTTGTTCAGACAGTCACTGTGAAGTAACCAACCACTTCAGACCAAAATCAACTTTCTTTCCAACAATTTGCCCTTTCTTCCAACTGTATCAACTGGCCTAGTAAAACATATCACAGTTGTCTACAACCTCTAGTTTCTCAAAACTGTTCAGGACAGAGATGGATAAAAGCAGAGACAACCAACAGAGCTAGCTAACATTTACATAGCACTATTCAGCTAAAATACGATTCTTGCCCAAAGTAAGTACTTACACTGATACTTTGGTTGTATTTTCTAGGTAAATCATAGAATATCCCAAGGTGGAAGGGACTTATAAGGATCACTGAGTCCAACTCAAGCCAACAGGAACAATTATTCACCTTATGACCCACTACCACATTTATTATTATTATTATTATTATTATTGAGATGCCATAAGTTATTTTGTACCAGTATCAACTTTCTGGTAGGCATCATCAGAAACAGTACCACTGCACTGACATCGCATTTGCTTTGAACACTGCCAATCATAGTTCTTGGCACTGGACAAACTGAAGATCTGCTCAGAAAAGGTGTTAATCATGTACATACATCTGAGCTCTATTTGTTTATTAGAAATATTACATTCCTCAGTGAAAGTCAGGAGAACCAGTACTAAAGTAAGATCCACATGGCCCTCACTGAAAATGTACTCACAGCATTTCTAGGTTAGAACATCTACTTAAAACAAACAAACAAAAACACCATCACCCTCAAACAGATTTCTTCTTTTTTATTTCTTTACGGTTATTTCCCTCAGCCTCTGTACTTACTAGGTACTATCCAGCTATTAAGACACCTTTGCTAGGCTACACCATCTTTACTGTCTGCCAGTTAACGCATTTTTTTTAATAGCCTAGTCCTTGCTTTGCTTGGATAAAGTCAACAATAATTTTCAGGCTATTTTGAGGGATCTTGAGACAGAGTTACAATTTACATGTCATTCCATCCTCCACATTCTTATCCTGTTTGGAAAACACATATCTGAAAGACTTCTTGAGCAATCAGAAGGGAACCACAAGAGTAGGAGTATAAAGAGGGAGAGGCTGGATTACATGGCTTTTTAATTTTATCATTCATCTGAAGTACCAGAGGACTAAGCTGTAGGGCTTCAGATGTCTGTCAAATAAAAGCTTAGGGGTTGGTGAAGGAGGCACAGAATAAAGACCCTGGCCAGAGAGTCAAGGAGTGAATTACAGCCGCTTACGACTGTTTAGCAGGAAGGGAAGAAAGTCAAGGCATACATTCTGAGGAAGTCTGTACAGCTCTACCCCTGAGGGTGCTAATTTATTAACAACCTGGAGAAGGCTATGAATGTGCAAGATCATTAAGTTTTCAGATGATTGTAACTCAGGAGGAACAATTAAGAGTCAGCTCAAGCTATCTGAATAACCAAATAGGCACAAAGGTGTAATACAAAGTCTTAATAAAGCACAAAATGAGGCAGTTCATGCAAAACACCAAGCAAACCAAGCACACCTCTTAAAGCACTGAATTGCCATTAGCAAGCTTTTAAGCATATCAATTACACACCGAAATTCAATTTCCAACAAGACAGGCAAATATAGAGCTTTCTTAATAATATGTTGCACTGAAGTCCAGAATCTGGTTTCACTCCTCCGTTAGTTCCTTTTCTCCGGGGGTGAAGCATTGCTAATTATAGCCTTCAACTCTTCTACAAAACTTTTGCAGGAGTGCAGATCCTAAAGCTTTGTGGAGATAAAGCCTTCAATCTTGAATTTCATACAGTTTCATCTTTATACAATAGCATTTACTATTAAGTATCATTACGTTTTGGAGAGATTTCAGCACGCTGCAATAGGAAACCTCTCTGCTGCAGCCTGCCTCAGAAGTGCCACCAGATGTCTCAGCCTGCCAAGTAATACAGTGCTATTTGTGATGCTTCTCTGCAGAGATCAATTAAATAAAAATAAAATTAGTGATCCACAAGATTTCTAAGATAAGCTTTCATTATTTGCAGGTACAGTATCCAAAAGGACATTTCAGATACAGTGCAATCCTTCAGAGTACCTTTCTCTACCAATCAGCAAGGTTCAATCTCTATCAAGATCACATTATCCAGAATAAAATGCTGACAGAGCTGGATTTTGAGAAGACTTACTAGCTAATAACAAAATTTAAAAATCATAAGCCTTTGAGTCAGTGTGTTATCATGCTGGTCCTCCAGGTATGCACACACACAAATACTGCAACTGACCTGGAAGGATTACCTTTGTTGGTTATAGCAGGCAGAGCTGCAGGTAGGCAAAGAAGCTCTTTCTTTCTCCAGCTATCTTTCAGAGGTATGCTTCCAGGGATGCTAATGACTATTTTCCTTAATCTGCATTAAATTCTGCAGTGAAAGAGGATATTCAATGTCTGCTTTTTTTCTCTGAATTGAACTGCACAGAGGCTAGCTTATCGCTTCCATGCACAAACATGCAAGCAGCCTTGAGCTTTTTAAAGTTGTTTTTCAAGGAAAACATTGGCAAAAACTAGCTCTGACAAACTCCCACAAATCTTTTTTTTTTATTTAAATAAAAGAACTTTCCACGTCTATTTTGGTTTTTTGAGTAGTAAGTTTTCGGTGTTAGAAGATACTGTTTGGTGGAGAAGATACTGGTAGTTCTGGAGACTTCCTATACCCTGAGAAAATATAGTTGGCATGGCAGTGAGCAGCACTGGCATGCCTTTCCTTTCCCCAAGTAGAACTAGAGTGCACTCTTTGGCAACAGTTTGAACTTAATTTTGCTTTTTTTTTGCCTACAGTTTGTTAAACTTTGGCTTTGTTCACAAACCAGCTCCAGTGGATGTTGCAAGTAATATTTTTGATAAATTAGATCATGATTCAATCACAAGAAATAAAAAAAAAAATCAGTCAAAGGCAAGAGACAACTCTGTTATAAAAATAAAACCACTATCGAGTTAGTAAGCTAAGCTCTCATGCTCCATAAAAATTAGAGCACTTGGAATACCATCTGACTGTTTTTGAGCATACCATAGTGGGATGACAGCCACTCAATTAGGTCTAAGTAAACTTCAGTCTGTGCCTAACCAAAGGACTTCCAAGTCCCATTTATCTTTCTGCTTCTAGCCCTCCCCCGTCTCCTAGATCCTAATTTATTTACTTATTTTGGTCCTTGTTGGCCTTGATGTGTCAGCTCAGTAATGGGAATGAGCAAGATCCCACTTACTCTGAAGCAGGATAATGCTGAAGTGAGCTCTGCTCAGCTTCATCTGTGGCAGCCTCCTGAATTAAGCAGGTATTTCCACGGCTGTCAAGGGGCTCGTTACACTGCAGAGCTTCTGTTTACTGAAAAAAAAGCTGACCATGGAAAGAATCCTGGCTTTGGACTGGAGACCAGGTTACATTTTATTTCTCTAAATGGCAGCCCAGCAAACACCCTTCCTTTTTACATACAATCTGGGCAGCTCGTAGGGAATACTCTGAAAAACACTGCAGGAATTAAGTGAGCTGTGATAAAATACTGTATACTTAGACACATAATATCCTTCTTGTTTGCTCATTTTAGAATTTAATTCTTCAGCCTTACTCCTCATATCATTTCACAGAAAAGACCAATGTGAGTGCTACCAGGAATTCAGCAGAAGATTTATAAAAAGGCTATACTACCTCTCCGTCTCCATCGAAGTGTATTTGATCCTACAGGTAACATAACAGTGTGTATATAAACAAGTGCTTGACATTACAGTAGGACAGCTGCTGATTTTGATCCTCTGTCCCCATCTGACAGCCTGTGGTAAATCAGTTCCTCATAACCAGTTTCAGTGCTGAATATTCAGTGCTAATATTCAGTTAGACATTAAAAACAATTTATTCTCAGAATGGATGGCAGTGCATCAGAATAGGCTGCCCAGGGCAGTGGTGGCATGACTGTCCCTGGAGGGTTTTCAAGAAGTGTGTGGATGTGGCTCTTAAGGACAAGGTTTAGTGGGCATGGTGGCGATGGATCAATAGTTGGACTTAAAAGACAGCTAAGATTATCTTAGCTGTCTTTTCCAACCTTAATGATTCTAAGATATTCAAGAACCTACTTGGCAAAGCTAAGGTGAATCTAAAGCAAGATTTAACCCAAGTTTAGCTGAAGGATGGCATTTCCAAAGCACTTTGAACACATATTAATTGGTCCTCAAGGAGTCAGAGGGAAACAGTGAAAGAAAAGAAACATACACAGTTGCTTTGATTATGCAGTGAAACACTATATAAATTGTAGGTAATACAGGAAAAATATATTTGTTTTAAAATGAACAGGTCTCAAACAGAACTTAACAGGGAAAAAGACATCTAAAATATCTGCAGTATCTACCTCAACTTCCTGTTACAGATCTCCAGATCTCCTAAAACTGCATATAAGTTATTTTGATTCATTCTGCTGATGTGTTTTGCAGGTTTTTCGGTGTTGTGGAAATCTCATGTTTTATTATCAGAAATAACCAATCAGGGATAGAATGCCACAAACATCTCTTTACAACATAATGCTTTGTTATGGGGATCCTTTGCAAAAGAGTATGCTATTACTGCTGCATGTCCCTCCAGTACTGTCAATGGTTTATGGGCGTTCGGCCCGGTTCCGTGACAAAGGGGACGGGGGACCCACAGGCCCACGCCCCGGGAAAAGGGAAAAGGGGAAAAGGGTAAGGAGATGGCCCTGAGAGCAAAGAACACTGGCAATGTCCGAATGTTGTTTTGACAGGGTTTTTCACAAATTCCAACTGCTAAAGCTTTTTGGCAAGATACTATTGCTGACAACACACAGTGTTGTAAGGACGCATAAAGAAGTCCATTCTACGTAACAGTCACAGCCCTCTGGTCCCTTCTCCCTCTGAAAATTGTAAGCACATTCTCTATGCTTACACAAATGTCTCACCTCCCTCCACAATCTACATCAGTTCCACTGATGCTACAGGCACCAGCTGCCTATTTGGACTTGCAGTTCTTGTTACTTACAGGCCCCTATAGCTGCATGCACCTAGGACTTGAAAGCTACTACACCCAAGGAAGATGCATGCAACAGAACGTGTGTGACGCAAAGCAGATTTCCTACAATTTCCTTTGACACTTCCTCCATGACCTTGGCAGAGATGCCACAGCTGAATGACATCCCAGCTCCCAGTACCAGCTCCACTTCCACACAACCACTCCCTCCAACATTAAGAACCACGGACAGGCAGATTTGCATCAGACACAAAAAGACTAGTAATTAAAAACATCTGCAAGTCCTGTGCATTCATTCTGTTCCCCAGATCCACTGCTGGACCCAACTCTAAGACTGTCCAAAGACTGAATTTATTCAACATCAGAAGCCTGGAGGTTGGTTGGTTTATTCGAAGTAAAGACACAAGCCCAGCTTTGTCTCTCACAGTCACAATCAAGTTCAAAGTGATCTAGTTTGATTTAAAAATGTCAACCCTGCACGTCTGAACTCCCCATCTCTGTGTACCCTATGAGTGCCCTCATGGGACTCTGCACTGAAGAGTCTTCTACCTTCTAACTAACATTCATCATCTTATGTGAAATCCTCTACTTCACACTGTAACTATGGTTGCTGGCTTACAGAATGTCACATCAGTGTATGCACAGCTTCCCAAATGCTAAACAGATCATGCCATGGAAAGAAGAGAAAGAAGCGGAGATGATGGTCTGTAAATGAGCATGACAGTGAGACAGGCATTTGCAATTCTTGAGCTCACTGAAATGCCATAAAGAGAAGTAAACAGGGAATGTGTAACCACTCCAGTATTCTCCAGGTAATTTTTTAAATCCCATTTGCATCTAATTCAGTTCCTGTCAAAAAGGCTGGAAATGTTAACGCAAAACACAGGCACGTTAATTAGTGGTGGTGGGGAGAATTCACTTTATAAACATCTAACTAAAGGTTTATGGTTAGACTCCAGTAACATTCTTACAACATGCTTTAAAAACTCCTTGACACAGAAGGCAAACTAAATTGAACAAAATTAATGTTGCTAGGTAACAACTACAGGAATAAGCTACGTATGAAAGGTATTCATCAAAAATCAAAGCATTAATGAGTAACAGGAACAACTAGTTACACGTGTCCTACAGCAGGAAATAATCACAGAATCACCAAGGTTGGAAAAGATCTCCAAGACCATCTAGTCCAATCATCCACCTACCACCAACATTGCCCCACTAAACCATGTCCCTCAGTACAACATCTAAATGTTTCTTGAACACCTCCAGGGATGGTGACTGCACCACCTCCCTAGGCAGCTTGTTCCAATGCCTCATCACTCTTTTGGAGAAGAAATTTTTCTAACATGCAACCTGAACCTCCCCTGGTACAACTGCAGGCCATTCCCTCTCGCTCTATCACTCCTTACATGAGAGAAGGGGCTGACTCCCACCTCACCACAACCTCCTTTCAGGTAGTTGAAGAGACCAATAAGGTCTCCCCCTAGGCTCTTCTTCTTCAGACTAAACAATCCCAGTTCCCTCATTAGGGTCAATCCCTCCTGGTTCCCGCTTCTTATAAAACTTGTGCTCCAGTTGTAATAATTCCGTTGCACCCTCTCATACAAATCTTGATCACATAAAATAAGTTCCAGGAATTCTGATAGAAAAAAATGCAGGGTTTAATAATGAAAAATTCAGCTCTTGCCTAATTCTCACACCTAACAGCTAGTCACATAAAGAATAAAGATTACACAAGATGACCATCTCAGGGATAGAGGGTGTGGATAAGGTGGATCTGTCTGTTTAATTTCAGAAAAAATCAAGGTAAAGCACATCTCTAGTAAAGGTTTTTAATGGTTTTGCCCTTCGATGAGGCTGCAGTTACTTACAGACAACCTTGAGAAGCATCTCCCAGTGTGCACCTTCCCATTTGTAACCTAGGAACTGTCAAGTCACACTGGCCCTTTTTATTGCAAGGCACTCACTTCGTTTGTCATCTCAACTGAAGGCTGCCTGCAGTGGGTTACACCATCACCTCTGAGACCTCACTTGATTCTAAGACACAGCTGCTGAAGAACTAACGACTTTCTATGAGACAGAGTAACCTACAGAAAACTAAGAAGACATTGAGGATACCTAGAACAATGATCATACATACACCTATGAGCTTTATTACAATTACAAGGGAGAAGAAACGAGAGTTCTAGTACGGCCAGTTCCTTTTACAGACCCAAACACTACAGTTAGGAAACACAAAGTTGGGATTCAATCTTCCCAATATGCATTTTCTAGGAAGACGTTTGCAGCTTAAAAAAAAAAAGTGGGAAAAAAAACAGCGTTCTTAAAAGAAGCATCAGGTCAAAATTTGAACCAAACCCCAAATATAACACCAGTTGTTTCAGTGTTACTGTACAGGTCAGCAAATGTACCGCACGCGGGTTCCAGCAGTCATTGACGGCAGAGCTCCTGTCAGCAGCAACCGCCAGACTTTCAAATGGCTCTTTGCATGGCCAATGTTTGCAGAAGCAACGCTGTATAGTAAATAGTGAGTAAACAGATCACTTAAAGCAGTCTGAAGTTAAGTAGACCTCTGGGAAATTATCATTCCTGGGACGGTTACAAAATCCAGTCATGATTAATTTTCAAGAAAATGGTAACATCTGCAATTTTCTTCTACGAATGTTAGGTTCAGTGGTTTCCCTGAACCATTTTATCGTATCACCCAATTTTAACATACCAGTTTAAGAAAAAGACTGAGAAAGACCTTAAACAGAAAGTATGTGTTTGGTTGAGCTTGTAAAGACGGAAAAAAAAATAACTTAAAACCCAACATGCTTCAGTTACACAGGGGATAGAAAATAACACTGACAAGAGAAGTGACTCCTGTGAGCACCACACAGGACACTGCAGGGTACTATTTCCAAGGCCAAACCTGGAGCTGGAAGAGACCAGTCCTCAGGAAGCCCTACAGAAGAATACAGTGGTTCCATCAGAGAAAACCTTGATACACCATGGGGTGAGCAGACCCCACAGGAGAAACAAACAGATGTAACTGTGAAGCTTAAGTCATGATTATGTCCTAGCCCTTTCTGTACACCGGTGGAAAAAAATTAAAGAGAGCAAGGGAATGAGTGCATGAGGCAATCAGGCCTACCAAACAACTAGCTGAGGTTGTTTCAGCTCTGCTTGTATCCCACCTTATTGGTAAGGTGAACTGGATACCTCAGTCTTGGTGCATCATCTCTACAGCAAAATCAGGAAAGAAAGCTGCGCTGTTGCATTCCAAAATTACAACTGTAAGAAGGCTGTCATTTATCCTTCCAAAGAACACAGCTGGGTAATGCCTGGTGTGCTCAACAGGGCAGCAGAACTGCTACTAGCCTGTGTAGGCCACACAAAAATTAACAGAAAATCAACTTTGGTTTTTCAGAGAAAGGGGAAAACAGCATTAACCTACTGACCTGTTACAAGGTACTTCCAGTCCAAACTCAGGAAGCACAACACCGGATGGCAACAGATTGATGAATTGAAATACTGTCTGCTGGCCACACAGTAAACGCTTGGCAGACTGCATCTTACATTCGAAAGTCATATTTACGGGTGAGCAAGTTTAAGAGGATATCCTGTATCAGCATGAGCTACAATTTGATACAGCAAAGGCCAGGTTTACTTGAATGTTTATTAATACTGCATATTTTTACACTGAGGAAACCAAAGAAATATTTTTAAAATAGTGTGTTTTCCTTATGTTTGCATGAATGAAAATGATTGTTTTTTCAAGTTTATTCTACCATTTCCTCACGTACGTATTTCTATTTGTGACACACTTCTAAAGTTTTAGATATCTTTTTCTTATTACCCGTCTCAGAAAAAAAAATAGCACAAATCAAATATACACAAATAAATAACACTCTGACAGACAAGTCAGAGTTCAAAAAAGGAGCTAAAAACTTAGACAGATGAGAAGAGCAACCACATGTCTTGCAAGTCCTAAACCCTTAAAGGAAAGTCAAAAATGCAGTCAAAGCATCCACTGCTTTCCTTCAGGGAATCTATGCTCTCTCCCTGATTAATGTCGTAATGCCTAGCCACATAATCCCAGCTGAACACTACTTACGACCTGATATAAATACTCCTGCCAGGATTAGTCACTCCCACTCCGCCAAGAAAGCCCAAGCTTCACCCCAACTCCAGGGTGCAACATTATGTAGCCTTGTACAGAGCTGCTACTCACCCATAGCCGGAGCCCCAAATACCCTCCCCAGGGCTGCTGGGAAGGCTGGGGACGGGGGCTGTGTGCCTGGAGCAGCAGTGTCATTTTGCTTCAACAGTGCCACGCTGCAACCTGAGCAAAGCTTCCATGTGATTTAAGATGGGGGTTCCACTAGTGCATCCCTTCATGCAGGGGCAGAGCCTGAGAGCCAACACTGGAACATCATCATCATTCAATCAGGCAGCTACCTCCTCATGCCAGATAATCAAACTTTTGGTCTTTGGGACTTTAAACCACAAGTTTTTAGGATTTCCTTGGAACCGTTTTATTGCTGGCTTAGGGAGCACTTTGAAGAGGATGCAACGCAAGTTCCAGAAATTGCATGTGACAATTAATGAATCAGCTATTCCTCTGGGTTAATTAAAGATTGCCTTCTCAGAGCATAATAGTTACCTAGCTGTGACCCACATATCAGCAAAACAGACAACAGGAATACATCATATTTGAGAGTACTTCTAGTCAGAATTTAGTTAACAGAACTGAAGTCATGAAAAAGTTCAGTTCTTTAATACTGGGGTAATTTGGGGTTCTTTTTACCAGCTGATTTAATAGTTTACTATTAACTCCAGCTGTAATCTCAATAAATTATCTAGAAGAGACTGAACTGCAGGAGCGTCGTTTGTAATTTCAACATCAAAAAAGTCTCCTAAGAGCCCCTAATTGGTGAAATTCACAACTGAAGTATCAGCGAGCAAGCTTTGCTATGTTAACATCATCTTATTACAGACAAAGGAAGCTGCTGTCAGATGGTTCTCTTGTTTCCTCAGCGTCACCTGCTATCACCTTTCCTTACATTTCTTTGTCCTCTAAGGACAAAGAGTATTTTGGGGTATTCATCTAATTCCATGTCCACATGGATAGCTTGCTGCCCTTGGATCAGGAGCCTATTTCAGCCTCTCTCTTACCACCAGTCTAGCTCAGGAGTCAGCATACCAAGCGATCCCTTCACATGCAAAACAAGGAGCTCTCTCCTGTCTCTGCCAGTAGAGGAGGCCAAGCAACAGGGGTGGATAATTTCAGAATTATAACTGTAATAAGGTATGAATCTCTCTGCTGCTTTAGAAGGGAACACCACAGCCCTGTCGCACAGATTCGCAGATGGCACAGCATATTGCTGCATTCGCATCCCAAATGGCTGCCTGGAGACACTGCCGCATGCACCCCAAGCCAGGATGTGGGAGCTGGGCTTGGAAAGGGGAATGGGCATTGCCAAATGGCACATTTCCCCCTGGTCCCAAGAACTCCCATTGGGGAACTTACTATTTTTATTTTTATTTTAAATATAAACAGAGGCTAAAAACAGGTCAATGAAAACGAAGAACACAAAAACAGCACTGACACGGAAGAAACAAAGAAGCTGAGATTACACAGAATTGTAAGGAAGTTTCCTCAACTGTCCAAAAATCTCCCTACTCTTGTGTCACCCTACATGACCACACATTACCATTCTAACAGATATTAAATTAACTGCTTGCAGTCGATAATCCGAGACCAGCCACAATGCAAAAGGAAAAGCAATCAATTTACCAATATATCTAGACCCAAGAGAAACAGATGCTATTGGCTTCTTCTAGAATCACAGAAGAATTCTAGACACGTCAAATCAAGTTTTCTTTTTAAATCAGCTACTCAAAAACTTGGTCCTTCACTGTTTCACATAGTGCAGGCAAGCTGGACCAGTTAAAGTACGTTAGGATCAGGTTAACCTGAAAGCAAAAGGCACAGACATGCTACACAGAAAACCCACCATAGCTCTATATGACTCAGATCCCAGTGGCCCCCTGCCATGTTCACTGGGCACATCATCCACTTGCCATGCAGCTGCAAACCTCCTGGGTTAGAAACTCTTCACCCGCAGCACTTCAGATTTCGGAAGGACTATTTAAGTAGGCCTGAGCTCGCCAGGATTTTTCAACCACGTAAGCACAAACCACGAAAACCCACACAAAAAGAATAATTCAGGTGTTTTGTTGTTTTTACATAAATAAGAGCAAGCTCATAACTGAACTGCAAAGACAAACTCAAAAAATTAGCAGTCCCATGATACCTTTTTAATATGCAAACTTACAAACACACAAGCTTATAAAAATGTGCTTGTATACGCAAGCTTGCAAGCAACAGATACCTACCAGAGGAGTTAACAAGACACACAGGCAGTGTAAAACGTCCTCACGCAGTAACAAATCCACTCAGACAGTGGTGCTATAGCATACGGTAACCGTGCATGGCTTCCAGCTTCACTCTGTGCATGTCACAAACTGCCCACAATCTTGATTTGGACAGAAAGACTCAAATGTTGTTACTGCAATCCTAACTTCATTAATGAAATTACATACTAATTGCTTTGGTCAATAGCACCTTAAACACTTTAATTACTTAAGACACTGCTTGCTGTCAAGAACTACAAATTTAGCTGCATCTTCCAGCCTGTATTTTGGTTTCTTATAGTTTTTTTTTGCTCCATTTTAAATCTGCTGTGTTTTTACTTTTTTTTTTAGCTGAAAGTACCATTAGTTTGACAGAAGCTTATCCATTCTAGCAGGTAAAAAGAGATTTAAGTCAATTAACAAATTCAGATTGATCTTTCCTTGAAGCTTCTTGGCTTTAGGAAAAGTGCTGCAACCTTCTGCATCCTGAATGCAAGAATGTCAGCTGCTTGGAAATTATGCATTTCTCAAGTATCCTCACATGGCACAGCTCGCCATTCTGAAGTGCTGTCATGAACCACTTGCAGCGCCGTGTTTACATAAAGGCAGAAATAAATACTGAAGTGCTTATCACAGTCAGGTAAGTTCAAAGACAGCGATGACTGAGGTTTATTGCTACAATGCTGCACTCTGGGGATAAATATTACTGCACAACTGATATCAAATTACAACAGTTCTACAGATTTCTCCTAGTTTATCAAACTAGGAAATTTGTCATTTTTTCCTCTTTTATCATGTGAGCTTAAAAAAATGCTGGCTTACTATGTTTGCTTTATAAATTATAAAAGAAATTACAGTTATAGAATGATACTGTTCTAATTCATTTTGGAATAGTTTTAACGCCACAAGAAGATTTTTCAAAGCTACAGGCACCATAAATAATGCAACAACGCAATATCATCAAAACGATTTTCTTTGGAGAAATAATGTGTTTCCACTGATGATGTACAATTTTTTGTTAGACCCTTAATGAACCTGTAGGCCATCTAAATTCAAAACAATGCAAAACAAAAAAGCAAGGAGGTTGTTTTCTTATTTGGCAAATACACAAAGTGAAGCATAAACCACAGCACTGGCACTGTTACATCAAAATATACAGTTATGTACAAGTATTTTAAAGTTTTAGGAGGAAAAAGTAAATGAAGTTTGTTTCTGTCTTCTGATGTGCTTATGCAACCATGAATTCTTAACTAAGATCATAACGGATGAAACTTCAACACAGTTTGAGAAGAGCAAAGGCATGCATAAAAGCATCTACACCACAGAAAGTGCTAGAACTAGCTTCACAGCTTTCTCCATCCCCAACAGCCCTCCAGTGCGGATTCTCTACCCAAGCTTCCTTTACAGTTTCTGGGAACTCATTTTGCAATTTACATTGCGTGAGATGAAGGGCAACACTTCCTTTTGTACTTGATTCCAATAAAATTCAGATTCTTATCACCTTACTCCTCCATCATGGGAGGCACTGTGTCAAGGACAGCCGCTTACTTGCTTGCTCTTTTCTACCACATTAACTTCCATACCGTCCACTCTACCAACAATCCCAATTTTGTCCCCACTAGCTAACTCTTCAGTTGATAGCCACGCCCCAAACTGAGGCTGTGTTAGACCACTCTGCCTTCCCACAAGGCCACAATAAACAGCATACTGAAGTAACCTAGACAATGCACACCAGATGTTTTGACTGATGTTTTTTGGGCAGGAGTTCATACACAAAAGTTCTCAACAGCAGTTGTATCGGGTCAGTGAATAAAATATAGCATGGTATATAGTAGCATCTTTCCAGTTCAACTTAATCTGTATACAAGGACCTACCAAAAGTTTAAAAGACTGTAAACGGTTTGCAAACCTAAAATTGAGATTCAGTTTCTTCCAAGCCAATTTAAAAGCCATTTAACCCACGCCACTAAAAATCTTTCACCTCACATACTAAAAGCCACCAAAGCTGTATTTAGGTAACAGCACAAAAACACTTTTTCCCTGTCCCTTCTGTGTCAGATTTGTGCTCAAAATGAATAGAGATCTAACAGTGAGGGATGAGCCTTCTTCTGTGTTCATATGGTAACAACATCAGAAGGACTGATTTCAGGCTGGACCTGAGACACACGCAATAGTCAAAGTTAATCTCTTGAATTCACTCAGTATAGGCCTCTACATTTGCCTGAAATACAGGAACAGGTGCTCATTTCCACATTCATTGAAAACAAATCCACACAAACTATTTTGCTTGCTAAATTATCTGTATTTCTATCCCAATATAAATGTCTACAAATGCTTTTACCACAGCAGCTCATTTCACTTGTCAAATTAGAACAAACTTCCTTCAGAAAAAGTGTTGTTTTTTTTTTTTGTCATTACCAGCTGCACCACCAAACCTCTGAGAGACACAAGACCCTGCGAATGCAAATGGTCTGAGAACAGCTTACTTGAACAGACAGCTTTTTTTTTAGGTAAAAGTCATCAGTGCTGCAATCACAAAGTTCTCCTGCTCAAACACTCGCTGTAAGGAGGCTTTCACCCAAGCAGCGTCTTTAACAAATTTCCCCACAACAGTCTCTATTTGCCTTGGAGCCAACAATCTGCCAAATTCATCTCTGAACTTGTTCTTCAGTGAGAGATCTCTCTGTTCTATGTTTCACCAGCCTAGCGCAGCAGGAGACATGTAGCCTGGCCCCAACTGCTATGCACTACTGCCATACAGAGAGAGGGTTGAGAGGCTTTTTGTTTTGCTTTGTTTGGCTGTTTTTTTAAACAGAAGGTTTACGAAGATACACAATGGTGGAAAGATATTACTACAAACATAAATACTGTATTAGTAGACATCTTGGCTCCTACAGTAATGAAAATGAATTATATCTCATTCAATAGTTACACTCCAGCTAAATGCTAAAATCATCTTAAAGAAACTCCATGGCTGTTCACCATGCTTTATGCCTCAAGTGGTTTTCCCTTATCTCATCCCACATTTATGCCAATTTTTTTTTTCTTTTTAGTAAACATTCCAAGGTCAGTTTGCAAGGCTGTTCATGACTCCCAACTTTGATTTCATACCCCCCCACACATACACAGAGAAAGCTTCAACTATCCTTCAGCTTAATTCACATCCCTACTGTGAGTTCAGAAATATATACCTTTAATCCTTCTTAAAAAGCACATTTATAGCGCTTAAAGCTGCATTATCTTTCACCACTTCCAAAGTCATATACTGCATACAAACAAGTCACTCTATAAGATGGCTGCGCATCACACCAAATTAACAGTCTACACTTTCCCCTATATAAGACATAAACTCACGTACATTCATGTGTTATGTGTTCTTCCCAAGCCTTTATTAATTACAGAAACAATATGTTGCACTGGGAATGAGCTAGTCTGCTACCCTCCCTCTCAATGAGTGAAGCTCCATCCACTATTGAAAACGCACCATTTAGGACAAGACAACACTGCCTTTCCATATCTGCACAGACTTCTACATGACACTTTGTGTATGAGGGGTGCTCTGAAAGTAACGCCTCCTCTTTTATTATGTTGGTGGTATGGCAGTAGAGGTTGAACCTTCCCACCAATATCCCATTACATTTTGTTGCCATGTGACAGATGGCAGCAGAGGAGCAGTCTGACAAATGGAGTCTGACACAGAAGTGTGTATGAAGCAAAAGTATATCACTGAATTCCTCCATGCAGAAGAAGTGGCATCCATGAACATTCATCAACTCTTGCTGAATGTATCTGGAGAATTTGCTCTATCAAACAGTGTTATTGTACTTTTCGTATCTGTTGTAGTTTCCATGGAAATAGGAGACGCTACTTTCAGAGTGTTCTACATAATATCCAAGCCTCAAAACAAAATCATTGATCTTCAAAATAGCCGTTGAGGCCAGGAGGTTTTCCATGGAAGGGCAGCCATGACTCAGAATAGTTACAGTGGAAACACTTCGGTTTTGATTATGTCTCTCCAGGACTGGTTCCCCACTTAATGCCATAAACAAAACAGGAATTCATCTGCGAAGACAGCACACACCCTATGAAGCACATCTCAATCACATACTTGACAGAAATTTTGCAACAATAACATCCTCATTTTGCTAATGGGAAAAACTTAGGTAGACAGCCAAGAGTGATTTGTTTCATCCCGTGTTAAGAGGTAATTTGTTGAACAAGCACTTCTAACTCCTTGCCCCAGCAGTCAACACCAGCAAATACTTCACAACTCCTGCTAAGTTGTTAGAGGGAGTGGAGAGCCCACGGATGCTCCTGTGTGTTCACATGAAGAAATGTACACTTAGCAATGTCCTGCAATGATATCTGTGGTACAGTTTCATTAAAACCTCAGGTCAAGTCCAATTATTCTGAACTGCTTATAGTTGGGGCTGAGGTATAGATTATTAACAACGCATGCAGTTTATTTCTGCTGCTTCCACAATTAATTGCTATAGTATGCAATCCAGCTAGTTTGCATATGAGTTTAAGAATCTCTCTATGATCCCTCAGTGCAGTCTTTGGAGGCATATTACTCCACGCATCTTCCAAGATGAGTAAAAAAAGGAATCTCCTTCCACAAATACTCTGAAAGCAAGCAGCTGGTTTGAGGTTGCTTGTTGCCTTCAAACTGCCATTTTACACAGTTCTTGCTGTCTTAAGTCTGACTTTAGTCATGAACTTGGAAACTTTTTTTTAAACACAGAAAATCATTTGATTCTTAAATAAACACAACTTAGCCAGCATAAAAGACTGCTTTCATGTTCACCCAACAACAATTAAAATTAACCAGGTATTTTAGTGACATCCATTTTCTTAAATAGACCGCAGTATATACTCATCTTCACACAACTGAGTAGAGTTATACTTGCTGAAACAGACCATGAACACATCCCAGTGCAACTTGTTTGAATCAGCTAGAGGAAAAATGCATTCCCATGTTCGAAGAACATGGAAATCTGTAGTCCTCAGCTTCTCAGTCATTTGGCAGAACCAATGTCTTTTATAAGCAGGTTAGAAAATGCATTTTTAAGAAATACGTTGTTTAAAGCTTTAAATTGGGCATTTTCCTCTCAGCTAAAAGATGTATTCTGTCTTTTTTTGATGATTCCCATTTTCTAGTATAAATGTCCTGCAATTTATCCTATTATGCAGAAAATGATACTAGAATCTTAAACTAGTTCTATACTTCTTCAGACTGCTTAACCTAAATTTGATGTAATTGTGCCAGCCAAGTCTTAAAACCCTTTTTATTTTTGACTACTACGCCAACTTTTGTTTAGTACTCGTAATTCCTCCTCTAACTTAGACCAGCAAACAAATAAAAAGGAAGTCCAGCAAGCTGTTGAATCATGAGGAATTCTGAACCCTTTGCTGAGAGAACTGCCATGTCTTAAATATGCCCTATTTCCCTCTCGCAAACAAGTCTTACCATCCCTCTCATTCTGTTTCTTAACACTGGAAATGTTAGTGATTTAAACACTGCTTGATTTTATGTATTGATTTGCTTATTTTAAGGGGAGAAAAGGGAGTTTCTGCATTCATTCATAAGATAAAAGCCTTGCTTAGAAGATGAAGCTCATAAAAAGAGAAATTAATATATATTTTGCTTCACCTGAGGCACTGGAAATAAGAGACAGAAACCAAACGTTAAGACACTTTATCGTTGGGACAAACAATGGAAGGAAATAAAGAGCTGCGCTGCCTGTTCTCCACCCTCTCAGCACTTCGATAGAGACCAAAAATACAACCTTAAAGGTCAGGGAAAATAAAAACATAAAAACTGAATGCAAGTCTCACAGCATTGTTTGCAGACAAGAGGGCTGCATTGTGTCAGCTATTAGAAATTATCTGCCATCACTAGAGAGATCAAAGGTACATGGCTGATCAGAGGCAGAACACAAATCAGTTCAGTGTTCTTTAAATGGGGGTGGGAGTAACTCAGGTCTTTATCTGAAGAAGTTAAATGGATTTTATTCTGGGAAAAAATGATGTCTAGTCTCAGAATTGCTAAATTGTACTGGTGTACTAAGGCTGCTAAAAGGTTTCTTGCCAAGCTCAAGTCTAGCTGGTTTCAAGAATTCAGGGAGAAAGTAGTTTCTGGCATAACAACTTCCTCCACTTTGCCACACCACTGTTAACGATGTTCTTAGAAATAAGTTTCACAGGACAGAGGGATGGGAGCTGTATGACAGCACTGTGTTCTGCATACTGATTTCACTAAAGTAGGCAGAGATTTAAAAAAGAAAGCAGTTCTCTCTTTCGTCACAGTAATTTCAAATATTGCATGTATTGTGAATCTGATTGCAATTTACCTGCATTTATTCATATCCCATTGAACTGAATAACTTTATTTTAGACTCAACAGTCATGAAACCAGATTAGCACCTTAGAGTTTTCCATGTAATGAAATACTGAATGACAGTTCTTCCTCCATTAACACTGATCTTGCATAGTGACATTGCTCTTTTATTTCCGAATTGGAGATACTTATGCTCTCAAAAAAATTGTTTTAAGCAGTGTATCACAACAGGCAGTATAGCAGCAGTGAATAAGATTGTTTCCATCTTTGAATATACCCCTCCCCTTTACATGTCAAATCAGCTTTGAAGCTTCAGATGCAATTTTGGGCAAGGTGTTTGAATTTGAAGTTGTTATGATGCCAGAGAGACACTGTTTTACTGAACAACTACTTTTGTTATGGCGTGATTAAAAACTAGGCTAGCTAATAAATCAGCGTTTCTAGCTGGAAAGTTCATTATGCTGAGACAGTTTAAGTGCCCACAGACATGTTTTGACATTTGGCTATGGCAGCTTCACTGAAAGGTTCAAAAAGTTCTTACTAAAAGCAAAACTAAAACACACCTCCTAAGAGGGAAAAAATAAGCAGGACATACAGGAAGATGGCAGAGTTGCACTGGAAAGAATTCAGCTCAGCCACATTAAAAACATCATCCCGAAGTTACCAAAAGAGCCTTTCCTGCTAGTATTACTTTCCAACCTTCTCCTCTCAACATCTTGACAGTACAAATTTAGTCAGATTACAAAAGAGAACATAAGCATAAATAAAGGCAATAAAATTATTCCACAAAACACATGAGCTCATCTCAAGATTTTACAGTTAACTTATATTGATTAAATTAGAAGAGGGCATTTCAAATCACTCGGCTCAATTACGGACCATTAACTCAAATGGAAGAAATAGGCCACCTAGGAAGCAGAGGACAACTTGAGACTGCAAGTCTCCCCATACCTGTTGGACAGCAAATACATCAGCATATAAAACAATAAAAAAATATTGAAATCTATTGTGCTTGGCTGCTTTAGTAATCTGCTTACAGAAAGCATGACGTAAGTAGTTAAGAACATAGATTTACACAGGAGAGAGCACACTAACAGTAGGATTTGGGGCTCATTTACTCACAAAAAAAACCAACCATGAGATGAGAGCTCAAGAAATGAGCTCAGCCCAAGTACTTGGGAGAAGCACCTCATCAGAAGCAGATCCTGAGACCCTGCTTTCCATCTGGTATCTAAGTTTCCCCAAGCATATCATTTCCAACTGGACATATGAGCTCGAGCTTCACGCTACGGGCTGAAGAGCAGCACTGTTCCACATGGATACCGGCTGTCGTGGTTTCCTGCCCATCACTGAAGCAGACTGCTGGTTTCTAAGGCTCAGGCTTTACAACCTGCAAGATCACATCCTCAGTCAATATTCCACACTGACAACAGAATTTAAGCTTGCTCAAGTTTCACCATCAGCCACAAAAGCGGCTTCTTAACACAATGAAGACTTCTGATGAACTATTACTGCTTGGGAGAGTGGAACAGACAGACCAGACAGCCAGATGCAAAAAGGAAACTTTCCAATAGCTTTTCTCCGGATGCCTGCCAGTTTGTGCAAGGTACTGTTACCCATTCCCTCAGCAGCCAGGCTGGCCTTGCATCAGCCTACCAGCAGACGAGCGCTCGGCAGGCAGCCAGCCCTGCAGCACAACTGGAGGAACACAGGAGCTATTTGCGATGGCAATGACATCACCTCTCCAAGCTGATAGACCTCTGGGAAAGTGTGCCAACAGCCAACAAATACATTGCTTGAGCATTTGTCTCCTGCCAACAGAACGGGTTCCTGTACAGAGTAACGCATCCACGCACCTAGCAGCACCCCAGCCCCTTCCTGGTCGCCTCACCTAATGTTTCACTGTGCTGCAATAGCTGGAGCACACACTACCAAAATTTTCCATAAAATGCCCAGAAATGCACTCCTTCCTCCTCCATGAGAAGAGAATACCTGTGTACCACCCTGCATTACCCCAGCTGAAAGCCAGCCCAAGGGCACAGAAGTTACAATCACTCCAACACTGAGTCTTAGCTCCACTTCAGTGGAAGCAGGAAATGCACATCCCTTAGATAAGGACAAAAAAAAAAAAAGAAAAGAAAAAAGCTTTAAGAGGGAGACACTATTAAATACATTATAACCTTTGTGGACATTTTCTTAGAGTCACCACAGGCATACTTTAGGCTTATACTAGTACTATGCCGACTTGTTTTCAAGCACAGCTACATAAGGGGTGAGGGAAGGAAATTCCCTCTTGCACAGACAGGCATCTAGAAAGCAGCACCAGGATCACACTACCCAGATGCCCAATTCAGACCTTCCTCTCCCAAAGCCTCAGGCAAGAATTTAGAAAGAAAAAGAAATGTGTTTTCTAATCACCCTAAATTCACACCTGATGAATCTCCTCCAGAAATAACTGGAAACAGAAATCTTGAAAGTGCAGGAACACCATCCCTCTGTCTTCAGTATGACAAAAAGACTTAACCACCAGAAAACCTATGCAGCTTCAGTACCTAGGGATGGTGTTACGGACTACCTTTAGTAGGGAGTGTAATTCCTCAGCCCAGCTCCCACAGTGCAACTAACTACTCTGCCCTGGAAACTCTTTTCTTGAACACATCAAGATCATTGTTTATATAATAGCTTTACAATTTTTTTCCATAAATCACAATAGAAAATAGGCTTAACATTTACTTTGATGATCAATATAAATAGCAAGCGAGCATTTATAATACTGTAATACTCATTTTACACTTACTTTAAAAATCTCACTTGTAGAACATCCAATGAACAAGGGCACCTAAAGGACATCACACTGTGTACTATGCAACCCAGACAGAGGGGTCCTTCCATTACCAGACTACCCCATAAGAGAATACAAGATAACTGGGATATCTGAGAGGTTTTTTTTGTCCAAACTCGTATCGGGTAGCCTCAGCAGAATACATTCAATTTTAAATATCCTGATACTTAAAATCTTACTCGTTAATGTATAGTCTTTTTCTCCCTTATTTTACTGTCCAGTTAAGAAAGCAACAGTTAATCCCCTAGTTAATGAAAAATAAAAGGGAATCTGTCTGTCACCTGCAAATATGTTTCTGTGAACACACAAACATTTTAAACAGTTCTTAGCTTTTCTTCTCATTTCACTGATTCCACTCAATCATCATTAGCAGCTTTTGGATATGCAGAGTTTTCCTGACACTTCATCAGCTAGTCAATTCTGTCATCCTGTAGCTTGATGCAGATCTCTGAAGTTATCTGTATTAAAAAACAACCTACTTTGTCTTCTTTTCATTTTTTATATTGTTTCAATTCTGTGAGTTCATAGGTTTGGGAACTAGTATAATTAGGGAAGTTAAACTTCTACACAGCTATTATGGGTGCCCTCCTAGTAACTGTGCTAACAAGATTCATCACAAAGTACAATAGAAGCCTTCTCTAAAATAAGACAAAGGTACTGTAATGAGCAAGGCAGGAAGCGGGGGGCTCAGTTCTGTGTGTAATGGTAGTTAGTGTAAATCCTTTTGGCACTAATGGTGTTTTTTTCTAAAGCTGGACAATGACAACAACGTTTATACAATACATGAGAATTCATGAATGTCTGGCAGCTTTCGGTATTGTCTGTAACACAAACAAACTATCTGTATTTCATTCTACATTTTCCATTCAGTACCAGCTGGATTCTGCAAAAACATGGGTTAGTTCTGATGCACCAAATATCTGATTCATCCTACTGGGATTCCATGACTGAGGCATGCCAGAGGTAGCATCGGTACTTACTGAACACATTCTTTAGCTACAGATCTAATAACAAAAACACCTCAATTTCACATGCCTATCCCCAGGCAGATGCAAGAGGCAACACATTTAAAGCAAGAAATAATAGTAGTGCTGGAGAAAGAAGTCTATCCAAGATCATTTCTCTAGGTTAAAGCTTAGGCATCATACTGCTTCATGTATGCCCACAGTCATTCAAAAATCCTTATTTATTTACATAGCCTCATTGTTTTCTCTTTAAGAAGCAAGCCAGAAATGTAGATTCTGCCATCACTGACTTGTATCCCCTCTACAGATGCTCCCTAACAATTAGAAGCCAGTGTAACACTGACCAATTGCAACATGTTCACCATCTCACTGTAAACAAGATTTCTACCACAGCCAGCCAAGAAAGACCAAAGGCTGAGCCGACTGTTGACTCTAACAACTCATCTCACTGCTGCCAAAGCCAGAGGCATGGCAGTATTCAGCTCAGCTCTAACTCCTGGGACAATAAGCATCAAGACCAACAACAGATGAAACACCAACTAAGAGAGCAAATGCAGAACTAAAAGGAAGATGAATCTTCCACTGCAGACCGACCCACGGCACAATGCATTTGTACAGATACTGACAATCATCTCTACAAGTAAATACGAAGGAAGCACAAGAACCACATGATTAATACTTCAATTAAAAGTTAAGGTGACAGAATGCATCTTATTTATGCCTAACTTCAAAATCCTGAATTATAATTAGGTACAGTATCTCAAAAGTACGTCAAGTATTAATAAAAGGCACTGCCCATAAACTTCACTACTGGGACTGGAGTTGGCATAAATTACTGCTTGTTAGAAAACCAAACAGAAATATGAGTTCTGAAATGCCTCAATGAAGAAAAGCCCAGAAGTATAAAGTGAGAAGAGAAGCAGCAGCAGCACAGTGTGCATGTTAAGCTTGCCCCCTGAAGTCTAAGGGTAAATAAATTTAGTTGTTTTTCCAGTTTTCTGTAGTATGTTGTATTTTGCTATCACACTTCATACGGCAAGGCCGCTGCTAGCTAGCACAGAGAAATCAGTTAAGTAACCTTATCTTGCTAACAAGGCACACTGAAGAACAACTGCTGTGGCACCCTACCGTGGGTGCACTCAACCAAGGGGAATAAGGCTGAGATATCAGATGCTTGGAGAGAGAGAAGAACCCTTGGGACAGGGCAGGGGCAATGAGTGCTGGAGCTGATGGGCTCTAATAAAGATTTCAGAACACTATCTCAGTGTTCTAAACTCTTGAATGCAAGAGTTCAGACTAAAATCACCATGACAATCTCCAGCTCTGTCCCTTGCTACTAGGCAGGGCACAAACGCTACAAGCATCCCTGTCACTGTGAAATATGAAAGATTTGTGAGGACTAGTTTGTGAGGAAAGTTTCACAGAACTGAGACATGGCTAAGTAGGCTTCATCTCCACACTCCTTCGGAAAAAACGAAACGATTGCTTCGCTCCCCCAGCAACCATGCTTTTACTTCCCCTTTCTCTCTGTGGGTTTAAAGATGGTAAATAATCATTCTGACCATGCCTCTTTCCTTAATTCTTCAGGAAATGCCTCATAGTTTAGACATTTTTCTTCTCCATGCTCTAGTCTTCACTACACCTTCTGAGTGACTGCTTGAGAAATACTTGACTTGCTGTCTATTAACTGTTAAATACTGGCTGTTGGGACTTTCTCTGGTGGACAAACAGGCCTGCCAACCTTCCTACGGCTTTCGGTCAGTAGCTGAAGTGTATCTTCTTCTTTACTTCACCGAATGTTAATACTATTCCACTGGATGAAGGTTTTTTTTTTTAATTTATGAAGCAGCTTTTGTGAATATAGGTAAGAAATCCTAGTTCCTGTTCCCTGGGTTTAGTCCCTTTATTATACTTGCAGAATTATTGGAAAGTAAATACTACATAATGATTATAGATAAAAATGTACGTAATTAGCGTATCTATACATAAGCAGTTATTACCTTATTCATAGGAAAAATGCCATTCCATCTGCACTCAACTTCCAACATTTGTTTTACGTAAAACCTGAGTATTTTAAGACTCCTTGCTTTACATAAAGCATTCTCTGCTACCAAATCAGCATCTGCTTGGGTAAAAGAATGATTCAGCAGGAAACACGTACTTGAAATACCCTTCACAAGAAAGAGCTTATTCATGCAGGGACAGTTGGCAGGGATATCTCAGTCTCCACTTGCATGCTCTTTTTCCAGTTTGTGTAGAAAAGATTCAGATGCCTCAGAGCAAGCTAATCACCATTTTTATAGGCTGTGGAAAGCAGGGTCTTGTTCAGAATTGTAAGTGCTTGTACCAAAGCTGCCTGAGTAAAAAGCAAAGGGCTGTAAGTTAATGTTCAAAAGAAACTGGAAAATCTGCTGTGCTGACCGAGCAAGGTGGTCAGGTATGAATTGCAAGTGTATACACTAAAAACAAACAGAAAAACTAACTTCAGAAACTACTGGGAATAACAACTGTGTCCTGACTTAGAAACAGGCCTTTAACTACCAGTACCCCCCTATTAAAAGCATTATGCGTAAAGATATCTGCTTTGGAAATTAGTTTGGACCATTTTGTGCAGACATTTGACTCCAAGTAGCTCAAGCAGAGCCACACTCCAGGTGACCCCATATAGATCCATTCAGTATTGTAACATTGCTAGAGGAACAGAAAGATCTGAAAAGTATTACTCTGCTAGGAAGATGCCAGGCTACAAAGTTCACACTTGGTCATCAAAATGCAATGCTACCTGTTTTTTCAATATCTACTCAGACTGCATAAGCAGCAGCCACACCTACTCTCATTCTACCACATGACTTAAACCACATTGAAAGTGTTCGAAAAGAAAATCCTTAATTAAAGGGGGATATTCACAAATAGCTTCAGAAGAAATCACCTACGTAAATCTGCTCTGGGATTTGCACATCTCAAGACAGGTGAAATTAATGCAATGTCCAAGAAGGGAATTGTGCCGCATGAAATCATGGTACAATGCACTGCTTCTGCTGCTAAGTTTTGGATTTTTCTTTGGGGCAACCTGTTATTTCCTATTTTTCAATGGAAAGTAGACTTTCAAACCAGAAAAATCTAAGGTGAGAGATGCTCGATATATTTGAAACCTAAATACCAATGAGGACCTACAAGTCATGAAATTCCAGTCTTGCAGCCCTTGGCAAATCAAATAAACTGGATTTTTAAAGGAAAAGTTAAGCGTATAACTTTTAGAAGGCTAGTTTCAAGGACTTAATCCCAAGTTAAGACATCAGGAACCCTAAAGATAAGAGAGCTCACTGATTAAGACAGCACTTTCCATTATTAATTATTTCTAAGCCAAAAACTGAAGCTGAGCTAAATAGTCCCCACTATGACAGCAAATGTCTTTTTTTCAAGGTGTCTGAAGTTTTTCAGGTATTTTTTTTTTTTAAACACTGCAAATGCTGAATTAAATTTGAGTACTCCCCCCCAAAACAGGACAACATTCCTTCTGCTCAGGCTAGCAAACTTAGCTTGAGCTACAAGACATCAGGTTCCCTGCAGGCACTTAGCCATCTTCATCCACATCTCCCAGCACAGTTGTGACGAAAAATCCCACATCTTTAGCTCTTCTACTCCAGCAACCCAGAGCTTAATTTTATAAATGAGAAGGAAAAACCACAAAACGGACCCGAAACTTTCACTTCATACTCAGCACTTTTCCTTCAAGAAGGCTGGATTCCCACTCATCATTCCTTACCTTGGTGATTTAGAGACATGCGATTAGATGGTTCCTGGAAACCTGGTTCCACTAGATCCCGCCGACCATGAGCTGAAGTCTGATCTACATTGTCCTAAAAAGAAAAGAACAGAAAAATCTCAACAAAAACAGGCACACTGTGCTCTCTGCAAGCTACACTGCAGAGAGCCAAGAACACTGACACAAGAAAAATCTCTGCTGTATCTCTCAAAGGAGAAACCAGTATCAGAGAATGGGGAAAAGAATAGGTTAGTGCACATAGAGGGGACACTGGTCAGCTACAGTAATGCAGGCAGCACAAATCCAGAATAAATGACTACACTGTTGGCTCATTGGGATGTCAATTTTACATTTCAAAATGGGAAATAGCAATGTAAATGCATTTCCCAGTTCAACAAAAGTTTCTTCTTGCATCAAATTATGCAGAGGCTTGGGGTTTTGTTTTCTTTAATTCCAGCTCTGTGGCTTAGGGGTTTGTAACTAATTAACTGGACTGAAACAGATTCAGTAGTGAACTACCAAACCTCGAGAGGAATCAGAAGTTCAGTTTAGATAAACATCCATGGTTCTGGATGCCAACCTGAATTTTTTTCATACTAGAACTCTCACAAGATCAGGTTTCAAGAAGTTTTAACACAGACTGAATTTGGCTCAGTCAAAAATACCACGGTTTCTCAAAGGGCTTGCCAAAAATGAAGACTAAGAAAAAGCAGGAAAATTGAAATATAAACAACAAAAAAAAAAGCAATATAAGTCACAATGGGTTTCAGAAATGTACGTAGGAAATTTAGAGCCGGTACACAGTTTTACAAAGCTAGTATATCTTTATATATACCAGTTCAATATGACATGGAAGAACAAAAGCATGTACGTGGAGCTGATTGCACTAAGAGATAACTGCCCATGAACTGTGCTACAGCAATGTACATGACTACACACACTTTCCTGCTGTGTCCAAATTGCGTAATAAATACACAATGGTATTTATGTCAAAGCACAGGAGCCACCTTCATGGCAAATTATGTAAATACAGCAGACTAAGGACATGGACTCTGAGCAGCTCTTCAACTACATGTAACTAACTGTGAGCCAAACTCAACATTTCTAGCTTACAGAATATAAGCTAATGCTCAAAATCAGAATGTGCACAGTGTTTGGGGATAAGAACTGTATACAGTTAGATAGGATATTAAATAAATTATATTATCTATTCTGCAGAGAGACTGCCTCAAACAGCATATCTGAGCTTTGCTTAAAGAACTGACTGATACCGGAAGGGCTCAAGCACAACCCATGAGTGCCTTTAGAGCCAGCACCACCGGGGACCAATTCAGGAACCCACAAGCACTCATAAGACAAGAACTGTCATCACTGGCATGACTAAGTGAGGCTTTTATAAATAAATAACATATGATAAGATACATGTTATATCTGTCTATGCCAGACACAATGGCACTCAGCCTTCTCACCCCATGTTGGCTACCAACCCCCTCCAGATCTCATTTTCCATGGTTCTCTTTTCCTTAAGGAACACACAGCCAGCACCAACACGGACCACAACAAATCAATTTCAAATTTCAGGAAGGAGAGTTGCGACTAACGGTATGAGAAGATAACTGCAGGAAGCAGAAATGATAAAGAAAATGAAGAGCCTGTCCCCCAGGAAGTTCAACTTAAATCCTTCAAAGGCTCCAAGGGCAAAAGTGAGGAAGTTTATATAGGAAAAGTTGCAGTCAAAACTCAAAGCTGAAGCTGATTGCTCCTCAGTTATTACAAACCCAGTACATAGTCTAAGCTGAACATTGCAGGCACTGAGAATAAAGCAGAGCATCCTTCCTCTCAGCACAGAGCTCATCTTCGTACACTTCCATCTGTGAAGCTCAGTATCATGTATATTTGTCAAGTATATAAAACCCATAGATGCAGCTGTGCAGCCTTAGCTCCCCTCCTGCAAACAAGTGAGGACATCTTACTCACAGATGCAGCTGTATATTGCCCCACGGCTAGAGAAGAGCAACAGGTCATCCCAACATAAATGAAAAGGGGAACAAGAAAAACAGTTGTAAGCTATCTGTTGCAAGCATAAGGTGCTTTCAGCTGTCCCAACACATAAAAGCCCTTACTGAAAGGCAAAGTCCTTCCTTCTACAGAGGAATAGAGGTAAGACGTGGTCAGAATGCATCTTTTTACTTCGGAGTTTTCTCAGCACTACTCACAATGGTTAAAGGAGAACACATTATTTCAGAGACGAAAGCCTACAGCTGGCTGCAAGCACAGAACTCCTCAATTAGAACAGATTTTTAACTAGCAAACGTCAGGAATTTAAAGGAATAGTATACCCCTCCTCTGGTATAACCCCACAGGTGCACCAGAAGATGCTGAAAACCACAGGCCTTATTCAAAAAGTTTAAGGCAAGATCACAGTATAATAAAAAAAATCGGTGTTTTCAGAAGAAGTTTCTGTTTCTAGGCCAGCGATGGAATGCCTCTGCCTGCTTCAGAAGGTGCAACCCTCACTCAGGTCTGCAGAGTTTGCCCAAAGCTTGAGCCAAGCACAGAGCAAAAGGTTTCCTCAGGGTGCTCAGGGCCAGCACAACCCTGTTGCTAAAGTAAAGCAGCAGGCCTGCATAAACAAAACCACACCTGCTAATGCAATGTGGGCAGCTGAGGAAAGGTAAGCACTGGGCAGTTTTGAAAAGCTCATGATAGTTTCACATGACCTCCAGAATCTATTTATGTCAGTTGTTCAAAGACAAATAATGGCAACTCGCCAGCTTCAGCACAGATCAGACAGACACGGGAACGAGGTTAAAGGAAAGAAATGAGGAAAAAAAAAATTATACAGTTACTCTGTGCCAAGGTGCTGTGGCACAGCCCCAGCATGGTCTCGTCAGGAGCACAGTCATGGCCCAGGCCCCTCAGCCCATGGGCACCTGCTTTGGCCCATCACTGCCCCCCTGCTGAAACCGGGCTCCCAATAAGTCATGTGTATCACCATGTTTTAATCCCCAGATCCCTCTTCTCTTCCAGTAAATGCTCTCAATTTGAAATTAATGCATGTTACTTAACTTACTGTACCATCCAGCTATTACCGTATTTTTAGAAGCTAGTTGAGGCATTAGCCCTCACTAACTTGTTTGCACGTACTATTTTCTCTGTCAGTCAGCATCTGTGACCAAGGATGATTTAATCAAGTGACTAGCAAGAGTGTGAGAAGGATCTGAAGCATGGTTTATTTTTATAGAGTCTCTTAAAGCAGTTAGCATTTTATATAGCCAAACATCGGCATTATAGGTTAGATTTCAATGTCCTTTTGTAAACTGCAATGCAGAATGTTCCATGTCAGCATCATACCAAGAGACAAAGTCCATTCATAGAGAGTGTTATCTCTATGTATCAGTAACCCAGACAAGCTGGATTCATTTTTCAATCTATAACCAAGCCTTTCAAGGTACACTCCTTCAACTTCAATATACTGTGTCTGCTGCTATTTGTGCTAGCATTAAGTATTTCAATTATCAGAGAAAACACTGCATCTGGTATTTAAATCAGAGAATCAGTCAACCGCATACTACAGTAGCTCTGCTGTCTGCACAAGTGTTCTCCAATCGCTGCCTTGGCTCCCCATGCTACTGTTCCTGCCTGCAGTTTAGCTCAGTGTTTGCTCGGAACAACATTTATCAGCAAGAGATGTTATTCAGCTGACCGGTGAATTGCTGCTACTCTCATCCTGGTTCCTCCAGAGAAGGTTATCTAGTCAGTCAGGCTAATCTTAAATAGGGCTTAGATAGGAGGAAGTACATTCAAAAGTATGAATAACAATACACCACCCACACTTCCCTTCTCTCCCACTTTGCACAAAAGGGACCTGAATTTAGCTGAGAGAGAGCAGCTTTCTCTTGAGGTCTGGAAATACCCTTTTGCTGAACACTTCAGCTTTTACTAGCTTAAGCAGTCACTAGAAGTTCAAGAGAATAAGGAAGGCTACCAGCGACAGCAGAGCTTCTCGGAAGCTCCTGGGACTATGCCCAAACCGTGGATGTCCAGACCACCAAGATGACAGTCCCTGGTTTTAGATTTACTGTAGCTGTCTGCAAACCCATACAGCCATGCCCCTGAACAAAAGGTTCAATTGAGCAAGAGTCACGCACACTCATGCCAGCAATCCCACAGTGACAAATTAAGATCACGACATACTTCTGATGTTTGTACACTGTCCAGCACAACAGAGTCAAGTCAGACATGCTGACGGGTTCCACTGTGGTTTGAGACTATCAACACAGATACGCCTCAGTTTACACACAAGCACTCCTACAGCAACAGTAGCTCTCTACCTGCCGATCTGACTTTATCATACCAAGTAGATGTTTCAAAACCAGTCAAGCAAAAACAGAAGATTAGCCAGGTCATTACTTGAATCACCTTAGCTTTACCCTGTTCAGGCTACTTATGTGAAGCAGAATTATTCTTTTAGCACAATTTGAAGAAAATATTGCAAAGCATAAGCCATTATTAAAATTCACTCAAGAATAATCTACCAAAGGCTGCTGAAGAGTAAACAACTCCCGGTCCAGGGAGCCCAGAAGCAGGGAAATGACAAATACCTGCAACATATTACTCTTAACCAAAGGGCAAAGAAATGTTCATCTGCTTCTGTATCTGACCCAGTATTGCTGTTCTTTGTATGCTTCTGTAGTTTCATTAGGCAATAAACAGATTAAGAAGCATTCCTCCTGAGGACCATATCATGCAATTCTTTACTTCATAAATGAAACACTATTTGCATGATAATGAAGGAACTCTGCATTTTTTTCCTAAGCTATGCTTCTTTTTTTACACCCAGCTTTGGTCTACACAAAGCATTATACGTACAGAGTCTATTATGATAAGAATCAAGTAGTCAACTATTCAGTAAGTTCACTTTCCTATAGCTTCCTGGTACACGCAGCCATCAACACAGTTTCTGTTCTATCATTCAGTTGTACCCTTAGTCTACACATATGCCTTCACAGGACTATTATAGGAAGAAATCCACCCAACAGAGCCAACCCAGTGTTCAAGTTCTAATCTAAACTCAACAGTTGAGATCAACTGGTAACACACACGATGCTTCCTTAAAAGATGCACGTCATCGAGCTTTTCTGCAGCTAAATACAGCAGCACAGTTCCCCAGCAGATAGCTGTTTGGTACAATGTGTTTTCAGCCTACCTTATCACTGATACCCCAGACCTTAAGGAAATTTTTTTCAAGTACAGTTGTGAGGGAAAAGCCAGACTCTCAGGTTTGCCCAAAGTCACTGCGTTGCATATAATTTCAAATTTACTCAAAAAAATTCTTGCTGCCTTTTCCTAGAGCATCAGTCACGTCTTCTCTGGCCAGTGCTTAATATGCAGTAGAAATAAGGAGAAAAATAAAAAGGCTTTGCACACCAGGCAAAAAACTTTAGAGCAAAGACAACCCACATATTACATAATTAAAGAGCTGTAACTAGGTTTCCTGACTCTAAACTACAGTCATTTGACTAAGTAAGAGCCAAGTGAAAGGCTCAGTAAGTCAACAGTGTAACTGTGAACCTAAAATTTTAACATTCCCATTGCTAAGAGAGCTTGTACAAACAAGGGCTTAAAATAAAGCCACTTAGCTCTGTCAAAAGTCAGGCTCTGTCCTGAAGTAGCAAAACCGCTAACAGCTGGAATTCTTCTGATTTTACAAGACTTCTGTTAAGACTGACAGCAATAAGCCTAGGGGCCAGCAACAAATGAATCCAGTTTGGGATTATCCAAGCAGCGAAGCTTGCAGCATGCTCCGTCCCGTACTCCACCTGACACACTGCAGCACCTCTGAGCACAGAGGCTGAGAATCACAGAAAGCATGCAATAACCCGGCAGGGTACACAGAACTATCACTAGCCTCATGTTCACACAACACTCAACAGATTTAACAGCTCGCCATATACATATGCAAAAGCTACAAGAAACACAACATACCAGGAATTACTAAAGATAGAAAGGAAATGAGAGACAGACAGACAGACCTGCGTCCATGGTTTACGTCTCTGCAGTGGCAGGGAATTTGTTAAATGAAGTTGTGATCACAGGAATTATATTACATCCCATGATACACAGAAGGCAGAAATGCTTGCCAGTCTGTCCTTGGAAGAACTTCTCTCCTGACCCCCTTCTGTGTTTTAATACCCCACTGCCCAAGAAGTCCTTCAAGTCAGCAAAAACTGGGGCTCTGGAGCCTGTCAGCACCTAAACCCCACGGTGTGCATGCCCCCAATCAGCAAAGCGTTTCTTCTCCTACATCAAGGAAAGCAGCTTTCTTAAACACACCGACTAATACAGTTATACAACATGCCAGTAGAACTGAGCCAGAAAGTTATTTTCTGAGGGTGTTTCAGACTTATTTTAAGGAATATTTCTAGTTATGGGACTTGTCATTACCTGCAGTACAGCTGCTACCCTGGCAGTACTGTTTCACACCAGGAGATAACACTAGCTACTAGTCAGTTTCACCATTAAAAAAAAAAAAAAAAAAAGTGGCTCTTTAGTCCCAAATCCCAGAAAAAAAGGAACTACTGTTGCAAGAGCTGGACCATGATTAGCTGCCTCCCAACAGATTTGGCAACAGCAGTTTATTCGTAAAAGACTTTCCTCTGTATGCTGGAGTTAGCTGACAACTTCAGTAATGCAACCCTTCAGCATGCATACATGCTAGCTTTGCAGATACCAGTTCTATAGGCTAGTCTTGGTAAAACTGGTATTAGCAGGGCTTGCAACCCTATTGTACCTATAATTTGGCAAGAGTCACGTCAAACTAAATTTGTTTCATTAGAACAGTTCTCTTTTAGTATAAATTAACCACTTCTGCAATAATTCAGCTGTCTCCCAGATTCTCCGCACAGAGAAAATGGGCAGTATGTTCCACTGTGTGCATTCTTTGGGCCACAGTGTCACTTATTATGGTAGAAAAAATCCAGTGCATCATGATTGTTGCCTATTAATCAGCTAGCAAGAAGCAAATCCAACTGACAGGCTTAGAAATGCTAAAAGCTTTGTTCTATTTTTAATGAGTCTAAAACCACTCCGGCTGTTAAGAGACAGTTTACATAGTTTACAGCTAAAATAAAGTCTTGAAATGTAGAAAAGAAACAAGCACAAGATACTCAATGAAAGCAACCACTTCTCAGAGCTGTCTTCTGCTAGAAAGCACTTACAAAAATGAAGCATTTACTTTCTTATGTCTGCTTCTTTTTTGATATGTACACTAAGTTCCTTTCCACTTCCACCACTAAGTAAGTTTAGTATTACATAATGGCAATGGTCTGAGATCTTTACGGTGGATAATTACATGCTTATATGGAAAATGTGTTTCCTCAACTGGTGCCCATAGATCCTGAGAATGAATCTTTAGCCTGTACTTATCCATAAATTTGCCTGACCTCCGAGGCAAGGGCCTGCCACTGACAAGGCTACCAAAATCCTTTTTTACTGCCTGCTCCAAGCTCTTTGGTTTCGGTCAATATTGACTCCACCAACAGTCACTGGAAGATCTATTTTCCGTGAAAGAACTGTATCTACCAAGAGAAATTATGCAGACTAATTGAGTTTTGTTACTCAAAGCATAAAATCAGCTACAGTAAGACATCATACTCCTCTGTTTTTTAAAGAGGCTTTTCAGAGAGTTCAGCATCATTCTACTACTGAAGAACTGATATTTAATAGATTAAATTGTCACCCACAACAGTGTTACTACTTTCTAACATACAGAAAGAATGTACAGGACAATCATTTCCAACCTGCTGCTTTCCCCATGCTCATCAGACCTGTGAAATATAAGGTAGCTTGTCTGTTCTATTTGGCATTGCCTCCACTAGAGCTCTGATTATAGCAGTGCTGCTTCTAAGAACGCTGGCTATGGGAGCCAGGTCTGGAAAGCAGCCTTGCACAAAGTGGACGGGAGATGTTCTACGAACCGCCTTGGACAGTCTGTCCCCGGCTGAGGCTGACGCCGCCCTGCATTAACCTTGGGAGGCTCAGCGCTTGGAGAGATGACCCGACCCGGTGGCCTCTGAGATTTGGCAACAGAGCAACGCACTCATGTGTCTCAGGCCAGGGGAGCGGGGGAGGGAGGAGAGGAGGGAAGATTCTACCTAGGTTGTAGGTATTAACATTTCTATGTAAGCACATGCTCTTTAAGGACAGGCATTCAAGCCCTTACACTCAGGGAAGCAGCAGCTACAACCAGATAACCTAAATTGCGTTTAAGCACGCTGTCCCTCATAGGTTGTTTTCTGCGAAAACTCAAGAGTGATGAAACACTAACAATGGAATGGCAGTAGCACAAAACACAGAACAAAGGAATTTATGCCACTCGAATATAGGTCTGTTTGCTTCACAGCAATAGTACTATCCCTTTTTTTCTTCTTGTTGGCTCAGGCGCGCAGAGAGTTTCAGCCCTTTAGGGCAGGTGAAGGCAATTCCTTACAGCCCTTGGCAGAGCTGGTGAAACCATAAATCTCCCATGGGACAAGTGCCGTCATGCTCACAGAGACCTCCGAAGTTCACCAGACAGACACTAGCTAACAAAAGTAACCCTCAGAGTGCTTATGAGATTCCTCTTAGGAACTTCAAATTTGAAACGTGATGAATCTCAAATCCCACATTAAACAAATCCATATACAAGATTACTTTAATATTCTTAATTGCTTCAACTATTAGTTATATCATCTTTACCTATTTTCTAGCCTACTTGATCAAATGTTGTAATTTTGCGTGTGCTTGATATCCCTCCCCTCCTTCCCTGCAGACTGACCCTTGGCACTAGATAAGTAATTTAACCAAGTCTAGAAGTAGCTGTCCTATCCAATCAAGCATATGATCCCAACTGTACTGGCCACATACCTTTTTGCATAGAGAAAGAACCATTCATCTGCTACACAATGAGTATGACCCCTCAAGTAATTGCCCACCCCAGAAAAGGACATTTGCAGTTCAGGTTGCTTGTCCTCAGACAAAGAACTGGCTCTTTAAGCATCTCTAGACAAGCAAGTCCTAGAAAAAGAAAGTATTAAACAATCTCAGATATAGGGTAGAAAACTCACAGATATCTCTATGCACAACTATCATGTCTTTCACCATTAGCAATCCAGCATCAGATCTTGTGCAGAGATGGACCGTTGTGCTCTCCTGCTAACCAAACAGCAGGGTTCCACACTTCGCAAGCAATTAAGTAATGTAATTTATGCAAAGAAAATCATGGATTGTAAGGAATAGTCTACAATATATGGGTACTTAAAAAAAAAAAAAAAGCACAGTCCTTTTATATCGCTTATATTGCAGTAGCAGATCAATTTGCAAGCCTTTGGAATAAAATAATTTCATAACTAACCAACAGTGTGCATGTATTTCTGCATTTCTTTATGTCTAAATCTCATTTCACCTCCAGAGTTTTAAGAAAGTGACATTACTGTATCTTTCTTGCTGGTGATCAAAACAATTTTCATTAAAAATCCCTAGAAATGATGTTTATTAAACTCAAAGTCACCACTCCTAAACATTACTGACAGCTGAACAATATTTCCAATACAAACAATGCTGCGGTGCTACCTACATACAAATTCTCAGTTCGCACACGCATATATCTCAATTCAGTGATGGCCATGTTTTCCCTTCATTAAGGAAAGTGTGCTAAATGCAGCAGCTCTAGCAGTTATCTTGCATCAACAAGATGATTTAAACAGAAAATCTTCAGTGACTTAACATTCTCCAAAGAAAATTCTCAAAAGCTTATCCATTTAAATAGTAACTAATTACACATGAAGGTGCAAGCTGCCCCAAGAAAACCCAATACAATGCATAAAACTTTAGTTTTGCACAAATTGGTACTTGGAGAAAAAAAAAAAGCTCCACCTGCTTGCTAACAGCAAGATTGTTGATCACCTCAAACTTGGAAGGTTTTGTTTTCATTTTGTTGTGAAACTGTTTGCACCACAAATGTGTCAAGAGAACTGTTGGGCACCTCCAGCAAAGTTACTCACAGCACTTCTGAACCTACACTGTAACACTTCAACACTGTTAACAACAGCTGCTTTAATTCTGCATAAATCCTATGAGTATTAAGCTGTGTTAAGGCCTCAAGAGATCAAAGAGTTTTCATAATTGCCAGTACGATACTGGATGAAGGAAGAGTGTGCCAAACTACAAAACAAGCAAACCAAGCCAAACAAGACAGGCGCAGGTACAAGGTCTCCAACAGGGGATGCATTTCAACAGACACTGCAAAGCTAGTCTACAGAAAAGCTTAAGAAATCCCCTAGTAATAAGACTAGCACTATTTGACTGCACCAGTTTCAGCAGTGCTACAGCTACTAACCATAACAATGTTTCTGCCAAATGGCTTTATAATGTTCCCTCCATGGAAGGTAGGGTATGATCTCCCCTTTTCCCTGAAAGCACCACTGAAGATGTTGGGGGAAATGACTTTGCAAGTCAAGGGGTAGGTGTTTCCACAAGAGCAGCTACTCGGCTCCAACTAAGCTGGTCATCAGCTGTGGGGTTCAGGCTGGAAACTTATGCAGCACCATCAGTATTTACGATACTGCTCCCTCCGATTTTCAGTATTTTATTCCAATCAAAAAATGCAGATCTACAGAATAAAGGTTATGGAAAATATCCTTGATAAGATTAAAGACAAATCAGGGATATATATATTAAAAAAAAAACTACAGAAATTGTAGGATTAGGAAGAAAAGACAGACTTTGAACTCGGGTTCAGAAGCAAGCTGTGAAAGAAGCCACCTCTGGATACAGTTGTCCTGAAGACAGCTAGCCAAAAAAAGTTAAAATTAATTGTGGCAAATTTCTTGGGAGCTCGTTAGCACACCACCACAATACTGACAGCATTTGTGTAATCTTGCATCCCAGAAATGCATATTATTGTGTCAATATTCCTGTTTCAGAATACGCTAGTGGGACAGTTTGATGAAAAATTTCTGGTCTTGTGGGTTTGGGTTTATTTTTAATCTACAGGGCAAGCCATACTCTAAAAGACATGCTGTCAGAAAACTATTTTTCCAATGCGCTCTCATCCAGCATAGCAGTTATGGTTTGCGACTAAACTATCCAGCCAATTCACATTCAACAGCCAGCAGTTTATCACAATTTTGAGGACATAAAGAACTCCAGAAAAAACAAGAACACAAAAGATGCCTTTTTCAGAACATGCTTAGCACTCTTGGGTTACCATTTGCTCGCGCCAGAAAAAAAAATGCTTCATGCAGAAGTTTCATCAGTGTGTATGCAGGAAGGCGTTCCTCTCAGTAAACTTACAATACACTAGCCTATACTTACTTCCATACGGTCATAAGTAGAGAAATGGACACTTTGAAAGCTTAAGTCACATTCGTCTTAGAGAACAAGCTCTGCAAGTGCCTCCAGCTACATAACATATGAAATGACTATCTCAAATGTTGAAGATAGTACCCAGTTTGAAAAATCCCAAGTTTATACAGAGTTCTAACTTTTTATTTCTTTCTTTAAATCTCAGAACCTTGAGTGTGAAAGCTCACAAACCACTTAGCAAGGGACAGCTTCCCCACGCTGCTCCAAGGCTGATTCTGAGGAGATACGGCTGGCAGTACGTCCTCAGAAAAGGCAGTATGGCAGAGAGCCTCCTTCAATCTAAGCTTTGGGAAAGAATGTACACACCAGAGAAAGCAGCAGCGTGCTGCGATAGGAGACTCAGTACCAAACCGAGGACAAAGAAGAATGGTTTTAAACTAAAAGAAGGGAGATTTAGATCAGATGTTATGAGGAAATTCTTTACTTAGAAGGCAGAGAGGCACTGGCACAGAGAAGCTGTGGGTGCCCCATCCCTGGAGGCACTCAAGACCAGGTTGGATGGGGCTCTGGGCAGCCTGGTCTAGTGGGTGGCAGCCCTGCCTATGGCAGTGGGGGATGAAACTAGGTGATCCCCTTCAACTCAAGCCATTCTATGAATTGCTTGGCTGGGAAGCCACAAAGGACAGCAGTGGGCAAGGAGGCACCTGGGCCATGGGCCCTTAAGTTCTCTTTTGCTTCTGTCACATCCTTATTTCCCATCTCAATGGCTGTTTCCAAGAGGCCTCCATCATCTTGGAGAAGTTGAAAGTTGAGAGTACTTGCCTTGCCCAGGCCAAACAAGTTCATTTTTGCAGCCAGGTACACGGGATGAGGAGAAACCAGAGATAGGTCAGCTAAATCACATTCTTTGACCCACTTACAAACAAACAGTGCAGTTCCACATGCAGACAGCACTGCACACTGCAAAGATTTCTGAAGTGGGCTGAAAATAACTTCACTACACAAGTGATCAGTAAGGCAACCAGGGAAGCACTCTGCTGAACAAGCAACCTAACAAAGCTGACTCCTGGGCAAAGAACAAACACTTGGAGGAAGAAGTTGTTGATGGCAGCCCAATACCGTCCTGAGATGAAGGGAATAGGAGTAAGCAAAGGGAGAAAGCCTATTAGCAGAATTTCAGTCCTGGACTGCAGTAAAACAGTTTTTGGCTTGCTCAAGGATCTGATTGCCAGGTTCCCATGGGAGACTGCCCTGAATGTCCACAGGGCCCAGGAGAACAAGCTGATCTCCAAGAACAGCCTCCTCAAAGCACAAGAACGGCATGCAGAAAGTCACAGGGTAGTGGCAGAAAGCCAGAGTGAACAGACAGGGAACTCCTGCCTCAGCTCAAATGCAAAGATCAAAGCATAAGGAATATCAAGAGATTGCCCAAGCAGAAGAACTGAAGTTAGCAAAGGATGCCAGTAACAAGGAATGCTTCTATAGGTAAGCAAGAACAAAAGGATGGCTTGTGTTAGCCTGGTTAGTGCTCAGCTGTGGATGAGACATAGCAGCTGAGGACACAAGAGATCCACTGCTTCTTTGTCTCATTTTTTCCTAGTAAGGTTTGCCCTCATGACTCCCAGATCTTCAAGCACAATGTCAGCATCTGAGGGACTGAACCTTCACACCAAAGGAAAGTTACAAGCGGCACAAGCTAACTGGACCAACTCCATGCAACCAGACAGGATGCATTGGAAGTTGCTAGGAGAGTGGTCCAATACCACTGTGAGAATGCTCTCTCATCTTAAAAAACAAAAATAAAAAAAAAATTAAAACCACTGTGATCAGAGGAGAAGTCTGACGACTGCAGAGGCAAACAGCACATTGTGCTACCTTTTGAGTTCCTCATGTTGTTAGACATGCTAGGTTCTTCAAATATATAGCTAAAATGTCACAAGATTGGTCAGTCTTGCATAATATTGCATTATTTTGATTGGAGAAGTAAGCATTTCATTTGTTCTTCTCAAAGCAATCTGCCCAAGCTCTTCGTGAAGACTGTAGAAAAGTTAACTGTGAACTTGAGAAGGATCCACTGCAACAGTTTAATCACAAACACTTCTTTGCCTCCACTGAAGTATCAGTTTTACAAAAAAACCCCATGAGCTGAAATAATGGTCTGTCATTCTCCTACACTAATAGCTTCAAGAGCTTCTCCAAGAAAGGTGCCAATATCACTTTGTTAGAAACCCCCTCCTGAACTGGGCAGAAGTATTTGATATTCTGGGGAACTTGCCAGAATGACAGTATTTACAGTATGACTAATATGCATTAATGAAGCACAAATGGACAACTATTTACTTGTGCTAATAACTAAAGCGCTTTATTAGAGCTTAGGCCTCTAGCATGAAGGATTGCCAGGTTCTCCCTACTTGCCAAAATTATGTCAAAAAATGGAACCAGTGTGTAAGACATCAAGAGCTACAGCCAGTGTGTAGTAGAGTCCTAAGTCATTGTTTAACATTCAGTTTGCAAAGGACAAGTACGCTCCAAAACAACTGGCTGTTTCTGAGGGCTTGTCTTTTCATTGTAGAGGCTAGAATTTCAAACATGCATTGGTCTTACCAATAGCACACAAGTCAAGGCTATCTTAAAATAGAAGTAAAGCCTGAGAGCTCTGCTAACATTTGTGATCTACATTTGATTGCTTGCCGTCCTTTCAAGAGAAGAAAGAAAACACTGTATCACACGGCTTCAGATTAAAATATCAATTCTATCTAGCATGAAAGGTCATTACTACCAATAATTTACCACTTTCTACATTGAAGTTTCCTGAAAGCTGATCAATTTGGTAAAATTCCATCTTGGAAAAGCAAAGCCAATTCCTCCTGAACAAGAACAAAGTCCTACTTTCATCTTGTGTTCTCCATGCAAGGAACATACCTGCAATGCTAGAAATGAAAGGAACCTGCTAAATGGCAGTTTTGTGGGAACTAAGAGTCAACTATGAGATGGTCTGCAAGCACACATTCAAAATGAGCTCTGCCATAAGACATTGCATTAACAATAACATTTGGAAATTTAACCCATAGTTTTGTTTTAGAAAAATTCTGCTCTCCAAGTTGTTACGCTTAACTTCATGCAGAATTAAGCATTTCCGTTTGCTTGGCTTTTGTTGTTGTTGTTTGGTTGGTTTTGTTTTAGGATGGAAAACATCACTGCATAAGCACTTATGAAATAATGTCCTTCCTTTGATCAGTTTCCCTTTAGACTGTGTAAGGCAAGAAAAATCTGTTGGGTATAACTTTCAGCAAGGTCTGTATCTAGATATATTTCTTAGAAATACTCGTGTATAACACAACATTATATCTGTTCTTTACCAAGGACAAAAAATGGCTCGTCAGAGCCAACTGGCATGGACAGTAACACGAAGAATTATCTGAGCCACAGCATTTTCTTGAAAAGTGACAGCTCCAAATGCACAGGAATCTGATATTCCTCCTAAAAAAATAAAGTCGTCTCCAGCAGTTATTGTTTCCTCATACGTAGAGTACAGAACATCTGCAGAAGAAAAGTTCACTAAAAACAACTCTCCCCAAATATCACTCAAGTAATTTCAGTTGACTACAGAAAAGCCAATTTTAAATATTTCAATTTTTCTATATTTACACAGATTTTTAAAGTATGAAGCCATCTTAGGCTTAATACATCAATTTCTCTCGCATTTTGAGCTGTTACTAACATGTATAAGCTCGTACAGTTGCTACCTAGAATAGCTAGATTAGATATTTCCTCTTTAAAAAAAAAAAATAATAATTCCTGTTCCTCTCCAAGTGCAGGACTTTGCTCTTCCCCTTGCTGAATTTCCCGAGGTTCTGTCAGCCCACCTCTCCACCCTGCCCAGGCCCCTCTGAATAGCAGTACAGCCCTCTGGTGAGTCAGCTATACTTCACAACTTTGTGTCATCAAACGTGCTTAAGGTATACTCTGCCTCACAATCCAGATCACTAGCAAAGACATTGAACTGAACCAGGCTCAGTAGTGACCCCTGGGGTACTCCACTCATTACTGTTCTCCAGCTAGACTTCATGCCACTGACCACTACCCTCTGCAACCAGCTGTTCAGACATTTTTCAGTCTACCTCACTGCATACTCATCTGGCTCATACATCAACAAATTCTCTATGAGTAAATTCCCGGAAAGAGTGCTGAAAGCTTTACCGAGTCAAGGTAAATTATATTAACTGTTCTCCCCTCAAACACCAGCCCAGTCATTTTATCATATAATTGTATTAAGTTAGTTAAGCATGACTTTCCCTTTGCAAATCCATGCTGACAAGACTTGATGATTTTCTTGTCAAGTAGTCTTGCAAAGAACCTGAATAAATTCCATTAAGTTTTCCCTATAAGTTATGTCATCAATTTTTGACTGCAGCTATGAGACTTATCAAAAATAAACAAGCATGTGAATTACATGCATTTGAATAGAAAAGAATGCCATAAAAGAGGCACATTTTTCAACTCTGTCATCAGTTGTGAATGCACTTTAAACCTGACTTACTATAACAGGAGCGTGATCAAGAGACTCTTGAGAAAAGCAGTGAACTCTGGAGATTTAAACACTAGAGCTTAATCTAGAGAAAAATCTAAGAAGCTGCTCGTATAAAATGATATAACAAGATTCTATCTATCTACTACTGTTCAAGAATAAACATAAAAGCATTAATAGAAAGATGTAAAATTAACCTTCTTTACTTGTAATTTTCTCACTTGATTTCCAATATCTAGATTGTTTCCTTACTGCTGTTAGTAGTAATGTAAGTAGTAAATGGGAGGGACGGTTGGCCATCAGAATGCTTTGGATCTTTTTTTGTGAGTTGAAATTAATATATAAAGAAATATGGACTTAGCACGCTGAACTTGCTTGTCAACATTTAACATTCAAAAAAAAATCTCATTTTGCTAAACAGCTTCTGTGTAAATTAGAACGCAAAAGTAGAAGTGCAAATAGTTATGTACGTTTTTTTTCCAACTGATATTGTTGAAAGAAACTAAAAAAAGAAGTAATTGATGGGTATTTTAGAAGAAAAACTATCTAGTTTTATAAAAGCTTCAAAGGAGAATAGAAATTTCTTTAACTTCCTTTTGCTTCATATAAAATATTCTGATCACATGCGCACCACACTTGAATATCCACGTCAGTGGAAAAAAAAAATACTTCTGGGACAATTCTTTTAACAGATCTTTTTGACAAAAATGTAGACCAAGGCTAGAAATCCAGCTCCAGTTGCTCTTCAGCAAAATCTACAAAGTAGCTTCAACTCTATCTGTAAAAGACATTTGCAATCTGCACTTGGCGAGACAGATTTCATAACTTCATATTGGAGGCAACACATCCTGTTAAAACATTCACTAATGTTCTCACTGCTCTGTACTTTACGTCTGCTGCAGTCCGTCAACCCTATACACCACATACGCCATGTAAACTGTTAAAACAAGAGCATCATCAACAAAATAACTGTTGACTGACGCCGTATTTCAGAACTCTGATGACTTTTTGCATTGGCAGTAACAACATTTCAGCTTTATTTCTTCATACAATATGTTGAATGATGCAATTCAGTAATGCCACTGGTGCTTTTTTCACTCAGTTATGACCAAGTACTTTGAAAGCCTGTTTGTACACTCTCGTTGATCTATATTGCCCTGCTGACACACACAAAAAAATGCTGGATCAAACCCTTGTACATTTAAGTCCAAAGAGAGTAAGTTAAACCACTATTCTGAATCTTAAAAATCATAAGAAAGAATATCTGCATACTCTCTCTAGGCACCTGACACTAAATAAATGGAAGTTTTTCAGTGTCAGGCAGACATCAGAGGCAAAACATTCCTCTTGACAGCCCTGCCCACATAAGTTTTCAGGCCACGCGGACACAAATTCTGCAAGTGATTTTTCATGTTTTCTAACAAAGGGCTGAAGACATTTTATTTGCATAAACACAGAAAGTATTGCATACACCTACACTGATAGTGAATATCAGACTATTCTATTCTAAAGTAGCAGAGATGAGACTAAGTCACAGAGGAATTAGGCTTCTGGCATCTACCAATGTAACGCTGAGGTACAGATGTAAGCATCATGTAACCTGGGAAGAATACAGGGGTGCTGTCTGGACTTGCAGAGATGGGAAGAGATTAGAGATCAGGAAAGTCAAGGCACAGATGGAACTGAACTTGGTGAGGGATACTGGAAAAAAAAAACAAAAAAATGAACAAAAAAAAAAACAAAAAGGAATGCTACACGTACATAGGCGAGAAGAGACAGGCCAAAGAAAGCATGTCTCCTCTGTTAAATGGGAAAGGAGAACTGGCTAGAGCAGACATGGAGAAGGCTAAGGTACTCCATGAGTTCTTTGCCTCAGTCTTCACTGGCAGCCAGGATTCTCACACTGAGGAACCTCACATCCCTGAACCTCTAGGTGGGAATTAAGGGAGCAAAGCACCATCTCTCCACCCCCCCCCCCCACACACACACACAGTGTAAGGGCAGAGCAAGTCAAGAGACTGGATGTATGCAAGTCCATGGAATCAGATGACATGCAGCCTAGGGTCCTGAAGGAGCTGGCTGATGTGGTTGCTGAGTCACTCTCCATCATATTTGAAAAGTCATGGCTGTCAGGCAAAGTCCCTGGGGACTGGAAAAAGGGAAAGATCACTCCCATTAACAAAAAAGGGAAGAAGGAGGACCCGGCGAACTACAAGCTGGTGAGCTTCACCTCCATGCCTGGGAAGATCATGGAACAGATCCTCCTGGAAGACACATTAAGGCACACGAGGGACAAGCGGTGATCCAAGACAGCCAGCATGGCTTCACCAAGGACAGGTCATGCCTGACCAATCTGGTAGCCTTCTATGATGGACTGACGGCATCAATGGACAAAGGAAAGGCAACTGATGTCATCTACCTGGACTTCTGCGAGGCCTATGACAAGGTCCACCACCACACTCTTATCTCTAAACTGGAGATATATGAATTTGAAGGATGGACTACTTGGTGGATAAGGAATTGGTTGGAAGGTCACAGCCAGAGGGTTGTGGTCAATGGCTCTTTGGTCAGGTGGAGGCTGGTAATGAGTGGTAACCACAGATAAGTATACAAACTGGGAGCAGAACTCCATGAGAGTAGCCCTGCTGAGAAGGACTTAGGGGTGCTGGTGGATGAAAAGCTTAACATGAGCCAGCAGCGTGTGTTTGCAGTCTGGAAGGTCAATGGTATCCTGGGTTCCATCAGAAGAGGGGCGGCCAGCAGGGCGAGGGAGGTGATTGTCTCTCTCTCCTTTGCCCTCCTGAGGCCCTAGCTGGAGTACTGTGTCTAAGCCTGGGAAACACAGGAAAGATGTGGAGCTTTTGGAGAGGGTGCAAAGGAGAGCCACGAAGATGATCCAAGGGCTGGAGCACCTCTCCTAATGAAGACAGGCAGAAGGAACTGGGCTTGCTCAGCCTGGAAAAGAGAAGGCTGTGAGGACACCTCATTGTAGCCTTCCAATATTTAAAGGAAGTTTATAAACATGAGGGAAATCAACTTTTTACACAGGTAGATAGTGATAGGTTAAGGGGGGAAGGTTTTAAACTAAAGGAAGCGAGACCTAGATTAAGTATCAGAGGGAAGTTTTTTACTGCGAGAGTGGTGAGGTGCTGGAACAGGTTGCCCAGAGAGGTTGTGAATGCCCCATCACTGGAGATGTTTAAGGCCAGGTTGGATGGGGTCCTGGGCAATCTGATCTAGTATGTGATCTAGCAGCTAGCAACTCTGCCTGTGCCAGGGGCTTGGAACTTGAAAATCCTTGAGGTCCCTTCCAACCCAAGCCATTCTATGATTCTGTGATTATCTTTCTGCTAAAATGGATACCCTTTTCAAACACTTAATCAAAGCAAATAACCCCCAAAACCCCCAATTCACAGAGATGAAGCAGCCTTGCAAAACAGATATAACCTCAGGATGCTGCGGACTTTGATCATACAGCCTCCAAAGATATCTTTCAATTCAGTGTATGATTTCACAGAAAACAAGAATCAAAACTGCCATACTAAAATCAGAAAACTTGTACCTCATTGTATATCCAGCTCAAGGCAAAGCGTAGCTATTTCTGTTGTATTAACAGCAATCAATTTTCTTCACAACTACAATTATAACAGCATTGAGGAGGAAGCTTTTATTACACTAGCTAGACTCTGATTACTTCTATTAAGCATTTATTTCCCTGATCCTGAAGGGCACAAAACTTCTCCAATACAAAGTGCAATACTATGCTACCTCACCTGGTCAACAGGACCAATCCTGAAATCCGTCAGGCTGTAAATGTGGGGAAAAAACAATTTCCATTCTCTTCCATTTTGTGATCAAGTGCTTGTAGTGCATTTTATGCAAAGCTAGATGTAGAGTATGATCTGAACAAGACTTTTCTCTGGTAAGAATCCAGCTCTCAAAAGCCAAACTCTACGGAGCTTAATTATTCAGAAAGTCATTCCAGCATCATGGTTATGAGAAAAAAAACAGAAGGGAGAAAACAGAAGATGAACAGAACACCTAATTCCCACATGCCTAGAATTTTATCTTTAGAAGCTAAGAAAAACATCATTTTGTTATTTATGTCACTAAGACTTGTACAATTAATGCATCAAAGGGTTAAAGAACTAAATCTTCCCCAAGAGTTCAAGTCACTGCACATAAATACTGTTGTGACTACAGATTGCAAAAGAACGGAAACACAGTAAATCATCCCATTTTTTTCTGAGAAATTCTGGGACTATGTTCTGAATTTCCAGGAACAGAAGACAAACACTGCCAATTCTCACTGCCGGATTTTTATTGAAGAGTTACAGAATTTGGAAAGGGCTCCTGAAAGCCACTAAAAGGTAGTATTGATTTTTTCCACAAAGCTAGAGTTTGTTTTTAGGAGAATACACACAGTAAAACTGGTTTATGTGCTAACTCCTGTGAAAAGTAAATAAATAAATAAAATAAATAAATAAATAAATAAATAAAGCTCTTAAAGAAGAACTCAAAGCTTCTAAAAGCAACAAACATTGCAAATGAAGAGCCCATTACAGAAGTCAAGAGATGCATATCCTTCCGGTATCCCCCAAAATAAGAAAAAGATGGAAGAGGTAGCTCGGCAACAGGCCATCCTAAAGGACATTCTGTAGCGCATATTCACCTAGCCAGGCTCTCAGTTCTTTCGCCATCTGTTTAAAATGTAATCCCAAACTCGAATGTGTCCATTTATTCTAAACACTGACGTTGCAGCTATAAGATCCCAACCTTAGGGACTTTGGAGAAGTGTTCTGTATAGGCCTTCATTTTTATTAAGTCAGAAAATGCACTCCAAAAAAATAGAATACTCCTCACACTCTAACCTAGAGCATATTTATTTTAACCTTTTTTCAGCCCTTTACCAACACAAAACTGGCACTGTAGCCAAATTTGAAAGATAAGTTGATGAAAACTTTTAAGTCAGGTGTAGTAGGGGTGGAAAAACAGATGTCCACTTTTTTCATGTGAACTTAACTTCTGACAGAAGGCACGGTTGTTGTTAATGGGTCTCCAATCTCATCTTTAAACCTGTTACAACCACTCAGGATAGCTAACATGCAATAAGCTATGACCAAAAAAATTAATTAACAGGGAGTCACTTTCCCACCGTCTTAAGTAGCCTATGTAACCTTGAGACTTCCAGTCTCTAGACTGCCCTAGACTAAAGCCGATTACCTATAGGGTTTGGAAAAGCAAGGGAAATTCACATTCTTACTTGTCATGAACCAAACTACAACAGCCCTTTGCTGCACCTCAAGGCTGTTGAACAGGGGCACTAAACATACCATTTTCATGAGAAAGTTTAACATCCAGTAAAAAATTTGAGCTCAAAAACAACTGCCTACAAGTGTCACATTTCTCTCACAAAGCTCTTCTCTCCCTCAGCCTAGAATCACCACTCAGATGATGCTCTAGATGAACTGATAGCATAATTTCAAAGAGCATCACGTTTATGAAGTCCATCTATTCGTGCAGTCTTTTAAATTAAACCTACATATACAATGACAGATTTGCAGAACAGCTGATTTCTTGAACTGCATTCTACTTTTTGTAATTGCTTTTACGGCTATAAAGGAATTGTTATATTTCTCAAGCTATCAGGAAAAATCTTCAGGTACAGTCAGCGGACAACTCAGCATATACCAACATTAGTATAATTAGTGACTAATAGTAATTAGTTAATAAATTTGAAGTTTCCTGTTGGGAAAAAACTGTTAATTGGCATATTATGAAACAGGTGAGTACCCTGTAAAGGATTTTTTTTTCCTCAGATACGTAGCATGACTAGTAATTACTATTAGTAATGTTTCTCTTGGGACAAACAGAAAAAAGTTTTTATGTTGTAGTATACTCTGTTTAATCATTTACGTATCTGCAGGGCCCAAATTCATAGCTGAATCCTTAGGGTAGTAAGCACTGTATGATAACAAGAGAAAAAAGGGCAAAAAACAGGTCATGCCTGAAATGACAGATTTGCAGTTCCATAAAAATTACAAAGCAGGCATTATACCAACCACAACTGCCTGGAGAAAACACACACAAAAAAAAGCCATGAGAACTTGTGAGCATTTCTGCCTAGGATCTTTGAGTTGAGGTGCTGTTTATTTATTTATTTAATATTCTTTGTAATATGCCATATTGGCTGCTTGGATACAGCACAAACATAAGATGTGACCAAGTATAAAAATCTCTACCTTCGTTTCTACAAATATAGCATTCAGCAAATGAATCCTTTTTGGTGCAAGACATTTT
>NC_034410.1:79175088-79211047 GCF_002078875.1 Numida meleagris
GGGTAGGTGGGGGGGAGGTGGGAGCAGAGGGGATAGGACTGAAGTTCAAGTGCCTTCTTTCAAATATGAGCTGACTATTTTGAGGACAAGTCCTTAACCAGACTCAAATTATTACGTGTTAGTGACCCAATTTTTTCAACAGGACTTAAATCCAGGATGGCAACAGAGGCTCTGCAACTAAATCTTAGCAAAACCCAGAGAAATGCCAGACAGCTATTAGCAGTTTGATGAAAAGTTTGAATGCACAATCAATCACTGGCACATAGCAATATGATGCTACAAGCTGACATGAACATGCAGTTTCATAACTTACTATCCGATAAGGAAGATGTAAAAAGGAGTCTGGGCAGCCAGCTAAAGCCATTTGTTCCTTCAAATTTTCTTCAAATTACATCTAGCGCTTCACAGGACCTGCAGAGTACAAACAAACTGTCAGAAACCATACTGAAGACATCACATCAACTTATTACTGAAAACAGTTGGAGGGGGAAGACCGAGAAGAGCGAGATGAGGTGACAAGGATTTGCATCAACTTGAAGTAGCAAATCTGCAAGTTTGCTGTCTGTAGCTTAGAAAACAAATTCAAATTGATATTTCATTATAGGAAAAAGAGTCTACGACACTGTTACCAAGCAGGGTGGATCATCTATTTTGATGATCCAGGCAACAGAGAAAGCCACCGATCACACACAGACCCAAGCCCCCTGAAGTCTGGCACTTACCAGCCAATGCTACATTCTCAACTGTGGAAAAAAAAGGTTGAAATCTGGTAGTTAATATGATAACCATCTATGCATTAGCCTTCAACACCTAGCTATGCAACCTCTCCCCTTTACCCTCTCCAGCAAGTCTTTTCCCTTGCAGCTTCATTCTCATGTTGTACATCAGTCCGGTTTTCCATGCAAATTTGCATTCAGTCTTGCATCCTCTTCCGAGTGATCATTAACAGCAACTTGATAAGCTAAGCAGTATTTATTTAAGCATCACCTCTACTCTCAGAAACAATTTGAATTCTACATATTTAAAGGTGCATATGACTAAAGAAATAAAAACAAATAAATAAAAACAACAGCACCAAAATAAATAAGGCCACTGCATGTCAAGAAAGGAAAAAAGCTAAACAAAAGCATATATGTTAAACAGTATTTGCTACTCTCAATGTTTCTCCCAATCAGTTGCATTCAAAATAAGATATCCCTGCAACGTCAGCCAAGCGATTTCGCTTCTGAGCAGATAAAAGAATGGGTGGGTGGAAGCAAGAGAGGAGACTGCAAAGCAGATACAGAACTTTTGCTTCTACCACAAGCACTCTCTTGTCTAGTTCACTATTACAATTATCAGCTATGCACTCAGAACAACAGACTAAGTCTATCGCTCTCCAGTAGGCATAAACTATTACCAAACCAAAGCCCTTAGGAAGATTTATGTGACAGTGAATTCATGAACAAAGGTAAAAGACCTTGGGAAAATTTCTCCAAGAGGAGATGCAGCCTATGGCCCAAGGAAACCATGCCCTCATCGAGGCAGCTCTATTCTATCTAGCTCCAGGATAAATTTGGCTGGGATACGGCTGCCTCCCTGCCCTTTAGAAAGGCAGATGCACTTCTGGGAGCTTCTTTCCAGGAAGGAGCTACTGTGCTTCTGAGGTTTTCCTGAGGCACTAACTTTCTGGGGTCAATTCCTATAGCCTATTGCCTTGGGAGGAAACAGTTTTTGGCAACAGCAACTTCGAAAATCAGTGTAATCCAACAGGCATAAATCAAGTTGTTTATTCAAGATACTTTGTCCACAGCATTTACTTAAGACTAAAATCTTACAGAATTCATTTGTTGTTTTTGTTTTTTGAGGGTGGGAGGGGGGAAGGCTACCTCAGTCATGTAATTCTTTAGAGATGAGGCCAACTAGGCCTCATCGCTAGGACCTTTCATCATACAAGCCACCAAACACAGTGGTCTACAGCTCTCTAGCTCCCACTCCACACCTCTTAAAAGGGAACTGAAGATTTCATTTTCAGAGTGAGATTCCTTCATTCTCCTAGTAGGTTCTGGAAAACTTAAATGGAGATTCACGGAAACCCTTTTAATCTTGGCCAAACATGGAAAAAAAAAACAACAACTAAAAATACCTTTTAACTTTGGGAGTACTGTTTTCTAAGTACCTCTGAAGTGAAATTAGGCAAGCCACTGGATAACTGTTCTGTAGCTGGTACAGGACAACAAAAACAGAGAATTGTATTATTAGCCTGCAAACTCACAAAGATTAAAGAAACTTTACCTAAAGGGATATACGAAAAGAATTCAGCCTTGCATTGCAATAATTTTACATTTATTGATTACTTCAGTATTTAGAGAAAAAGAAGTCAGGACTGCTGTAAATTCAGCTGTAGGTTTTTTTGGCCTGAGTATCAAAATGATGGCCTTTATCTTGATGTTTCAGCAAAAGCCACTGATTCACTTACAGCAAGAGAGATTAAATACGTTCCTGAACAATACCAGACCAATTTGTCTGCTCTAGGGTGTGCTGCAGTTTATGCTACAGCTCCATTACAGCAGTGGAAGATCATCAATTACCTCAAACAATAGCTCAAGTCAAGACTGCATAATTTATCAAGACCTATTTGCTTCACTGCTACATTCTTCAGTATTCACTTGTTAACACCGCAGAAACAGAGGAAAGCAATAATCTTTAGATGATATCATTCCATGTCAGTCATACATTAACACTGATTTAAGATCGCATCTCTTTTGTCTGCCTAAAACCATTTTATCAAAGTAGTCCTGCCCTAATAGTACAAAAAGCCTTTGCTCACCTTTGAGATCTAAGGCCTTATTGTAGCACGACATTAATATGTTTACAGGAACAGAACTCTATATATCAATTCACATGTTCAGTTGATAAAAAAGAGGATTAAAAAATAATCAACTTTTTCTTTCCTGTTGTCTTGAAACATGATTTTTAGCTTGTATACAGACTCACGTGTTCTCCCATGCACATTAAACAGAACAAAAAGAAAGATATTCAAGTGCCAGTTTTCTGCCCTTTAGACGCAGTAGATGGGGGAGGGAAATTCCGAAGGCTTGTAAGCTGAAAACAAGCTTTGCAGTCAATTACTGTCACAAAACTCAGCACATTCATGGGCTAGAACAAGAGTCATGCAGCATAAATCCAGACAATTTGGGCATATTCAAAACCAAGCGACTACACATGCTTTCACTGGCCTAGGAGGTCTTCCATGGACAGCAGCCCTGAACAACGTACAGTCAGGATAAACCCAATTTCAAAGGTTGTAAGAAGGTTGACTTTCAGTATGACATCTACCTGTCTAAAGAACACCCTATTGAGAGGCACAGCTTTGACATCTTGGTCTCTCAAAAGTATTAAACCAACTCATATAATCTAAACAAAGATTGATATTCATGTAGGTATGTATCCTAGAGATTAATGCCGGTCTGAATGAGTTGCTTCTACTTGCATTCAAATTACTCAGCTAACCACTAGATTAAGTTACCTATTAACTAGAAATTAAGCTTGTCACCAGGCTATGCTTTCTGATCTATCACTTGCTCCTTACATATTCTCAACAAAGGAATAGTATCTCTGGAAGCACAGAGCCCACTCATCTACAGCCACACAACAGGGAGATGGCAACAGTATGGTCACTGCCAACCCAGGAAGGTTTCCAGGTTCTACATGTGCCATCTGTCAAAGTCTTTAAATTCAAGAGAAAAATAATTAAAACAAAAACAACACAAACAACTAATCTGCAAGTGATTGTTAGGAACAGGAGGAGGGGAAGAAAAAAAAAAGATTTCAACCTGGCAGATTTGCAAGATAAGCTCCAGAGCCCTTGAAAATCAGGAGTTAGGTTCTTTTATGAAAGGTAGCTTAACAAATTTAATGGATGCTATTCTCTTTCAAGTTCTGGGTAATTTAGCTTATTTTTTTCCCTGTCGCATTATGCTTCCCTCAACTGAACTACTGTGGAAGAAGGAGGGGGAAAAAAGCTTCAATATTGCCTTATATTTTTACCTACCTGAAGACCTTTCTCCAAGACCTCAGGTTTAATATAAAGGTTAAGAATCTTTCCCTCTATTATGCATCTTCCATGCTCTCAGACATTGTGTCATCATTTCTCCCCACACCATAGACTTACTGGAAATGCTATGTTTTTATAAGAAATTAGAACAAAATATTGAAACCAAATTCACGCACTACCCATCTCTAAGTCATCTTCAGGACTGCCTAGGTCAACTTAAAGTTCAACATCCTGAGAGGCACAGAAAAGAGACCCTGTCTTGTTTATCCACACAAAGAACAATCTACAAGATCCCAGCTCCGTCCTCACTGCTTCCAAGTCCCCATTGCTTCAGATCATTTAGGAGAGGTTTTTGTTTTCTCTAAAGACTTAACTCTTGAAGCCATGCTTCAGAAACTCACAAAGGCATATAATAAGCCCCAATACCAATGCAAGGCATAAGGACTTAGAATCGTTCACCTTCTTACTAGGCTACTCCTACAATGGAAACAAGATTTGGCTAACGGCAGCACGAGGCACACCAGCACATTTTCTGCTGTTGAGACTTGCAAGCTAACAGTGGCCCAGCTACACTTTTCCACATGAAGAGAATCAAGATGATCCACACAGCCGCTCAGGAGGGAAGACATACACATTTGCCACCAGATTTCAGTGCCACTTTAACAATCAGTGCATGTAAGGATTTCTAAGTGACCTTCCCTCTTTCAGTGCTGACTTCCATACAGACTGCCAATTTACAAGACTGAGGAACCCCCGGGTACCAGTTTGGTCAAGAAGGACTCAAAGTTTCCTTAGTGCTAGCTGGCAAACAAATACACCCAAAAGACCCAGACTTCCACCTAAATGTTGGTGATTTCCTGCACAAGTAACAGTATGGTGCAGCTCTGCTAGGCACTGGGAAGGCTGATATATATTTAATAAGCATATTGCATGGCAAATGTAGATTAAAGGGTGTCTCCCCACACCTTCTATGTTTCCATGGGCAACCCAACAGCATCTGAACAGATCTCTCAAAATTTATTTCCCCATCACTCCAAACACCTGCCTGCTTCTTTCCCAGCTCTCACGGTCCCTCCGTGCACCCAGTCTCTCATTTTCCCATGGTGAAAACCAGTACTTAGGCAATTTCCATTTCGAAAAATCTCTTTGGCCTGATACTCCAAAAATACCTCCCCAAATACTCCAGAATGCCATTGCTCTGCAACTGCAAAGGATCCAATAACGTTATCATTGACATCTGATGGCCTACTGAGATTAGCATTAAATAACATTTAAGAATTCTTGCAAGTTTCCTAATTGCTTCCCATTTCCTTTGCACAAGGTGGCATGTGTGCGCACATTTTGTTATACGTAAGCACCCAAAACGCATTTGCAAGTCTATGATACAGAGCAGCTGCCTAGCTAGAGTAATACTTTGAATATGTCTTTGAAAACAACGCATTGTTCTAGTTAAAATTTCAAGCGAGCGTTGCACACTAAAATGAAAAGCAGTGTTCAAAATATAAATCATCAATCAAAAGCACTTCAGTCAAGTCCAAATACTCCCACGATTCCATACTAAAAAATCTGGTCTTATAAAAAAAAGGAATATAATTCTCTTTGCCATTCTTAATTGCAAAGCTGTTAGTCTAAATATTACACCTTGTAAAGGAAGCCATTTGCCATTGTAATTTTGCCAGAAAGTGAAGAATCTTGGCAACAGCAATTCAGGCTTTTGAAAGCCAAAACAGATACATACTTCAGAAGAAGCACAGAAGAACCGATGCCATCCCACTTTAAGTCTTGCCAAATAAAATTAAATAAAATTAAATAAAATATAGGCAGTTCAGCATTTTTGGGTTTCCTGAAGCTGCCTAAGATTCTGAAAAGGGTCCTCAAGACTCAAAGTTTGTGTTCATCCTTGCAGGACAGCTTTGGTGACATTAAGCATAAAAAATGCTGGGAGAAAAATAGTTACTCTGCACCTTGCCCATTTGAGCAAGGATTTTTCCCTCTGTCCTTGAAGAAAGTATTCCAGCTTAAAAACCAAACTTTGTTGCAAGTTATAAAATATTTATGAAAGTGCAGTTCTACCATCTCCCTTGATCACTCAGAATCCTGTTCTACCCTTTAATAGTTAAATCCATAGCTTTGAAGCAGGAACTTTGACAAATAAACAGACTGCCTCCCAGTCTAAATGAAATGTTAATTAGACAGGAACTGAAGTGAAGAACTCTGCTGCAGCATACAGTACACAGACCCATTAGCCATATGCAGAAGTAGGGCAGGTCCACAGATGCATGGCTGGGGCAAGAGATGCATAAGGAGGAAGCCCAAGGACACCAGCCGAAAATTCAGGGAATAACGGTCTCCAATTTAGCATATATGCTTTCTCAATACCTTTTCTTCCACAAAAACAAGAAATTCACCCTTACACACTACTGATTCTGTCCTCTTTGTTGTCGTTTTCCCTTTTTTTTTTTTTTTTTGCACAGTCCGTTCACATTTCTCATACTACACAAACCAAAGTTTTGTAAATTTGGGAAACAGCCTAAATAATTATTTCCTTCTGTTATTTTAGGCTTTTATTATCCAACCTGAAGACTTAGAGTGAAGTTACACAACAGTTGGGATGATTTAATAGCTTATTACTGCCAAGAACAGGACAGGCATCCCACTCTTCATCATCCCTTGCTCTGCTTTCTTCCTCCACTTCCTCCCAGCAACTTTCTGGCATTCCCTTCTTCCCTTCTTTTTGCAACATGTATGGTCCTTAATGAGTTCAGTTTGCAAAATAAAAAAAAGTTTTCAGTTCTCTTAATTAGCTCATTGTTTCTGCTGCGTTATTTTTCTGTTAAGTTTATTAAGCTTAGATTTGACAAGCAAGCTCGGCTGGCACAAAGTGAATGGCAGCAGAGGATGTGCAGGAAGGGAAGGGAACAGGAACACTCCTTTCCAGTGGCAGCAAAATATAACTTTCATTTTCTTTGTTTACTGCTATTAGGAGCTGGCAAACCCTTCCTGCTGCACGTCTGTGAGAATTACTGCTTTCCAAGCATCTCACGGAAGATAAACATTTGGGTAAGTCCCCAAACAAAACATAAAGTTGCATCTTCTCGAGTGTACTTAATTTCTGCTTTTCTTGAATACTCACCAAAGCACTGGGTTTTGGATCCAACACACTAAACCTCTGTTCTTTCAACCTTCCACTGGTGCAAATGGTCCTCCTCTCTGACACAGGGGTGGGATTTGAAAGCCAGTGGTTCTTGCCCCCTCCCAACCCAGACTAAATTACAGAAAAGACATTTTTCTACGTAACTTCTGTAGAAATAGAACAAGTGCATCGGCTTGCATGCTATGCATTTTGCCTTTGCTGAAGGAAGTCATATTGTTACAGATTCTGGCTGAAGTAACAGCTTAAATCAACAGCATATCACTAAGCATCACGTCAAGAAGATGTACCCAAGTTAATCAACTTCCCCCTACTAAGGTGACAAAAGGATAGGATGCTCTCCACTCCTGCAATCTCTGGAGCCCCCTAACAAAAAATGCTAGGAGAGTGAGTAGTTGAAACATACACATGCAGCTGAGGCAAAAAGGACACTCAAATTCATAAAGCAGTTATCAAAAGCACCTACACCTTGTCTTCCCTCTGTTTCCTCATTTGTCTGCAATATTCCTTGATTATAGAGGAAAATCTTCCAGAGCTTTACCTTCCCTTCTAACTGATGCAAAATAGAGAAAAGAAAAACTAAGAACAAAACAATCCCTTACCACATGACAACATGATCAGCTTTCACCCAAGATCTATTCTACAATAATCACAGTTATTCACAGCTTGCATTTCTTTGCCTGGATGCTTTTTACATGGAAGCTTCCCTCTCAGTGAGGTTTACACAGAGGGCTTAGCAAAGCTTCTCACAGAACTCAGCAGTTTTTGTAACACAGGACTGGCTACACCTTAACAGACCTGCACACAGAGGTGTAGGCAAGTATCTGTCAACGCCACCCACAATCCTCCTCTTGTCTTTCCTGCCTTCTGAAATTTTCATGTGGGTCAAAATACTTCTGGATTTAACTAAGTCTGAAAAGCGTCAATGCAGAGCAAGGATGTTAGAGAGGTTTTTCATTTTGATTATTTACAGCACTTAGTACCAACAGTTAACACAGCACTAAGCTTAAGTGTACATGTGTCACTCACTGTTCTCTTTGCACAAGTTCTCTTTTTTTTTTTTTTTTTTTGGAGAGTTATTAACTAGGATTATCAGAAGCTTTTATTTAGACAGCCAGGCTCGTGTTTTTAAAGCAAATCAGTTGTCTGAGGCTTTTACAGTTATCTATAATTTATGTAAGAGAATAAGCACTAGTTTATTTACATTGTCTAATACCGTATAAATGGCTGCAGCTGTAGGGCAAGTTTAGACATTTCAATTCAAACAGGGTGCTTCTCACTACGATGGTATCTCTGAGTATCACAAGAGGTATACTTGAGTGCACAGGTTATTCTCACCATACTCCTTGTTCACAAGGTTGGAACGCTTAGAACAAAGTCTTTCTGCTTTGTCTCTGCAAAAATTACACGCTGGAAGCAGAGATGCATTCCCCAATCTCAACAGTACGTTAATTTGTTCTCTGAAGAATTTTAGGGTGACATATTCCCAAATATGGTTTATTCTAAAGAAGTCAGCTGTTCAAACAGCCACAAGCCAGCTGAAATGCGGCAAAGGAATAAGTAATAATTGTAACTATTAGTAATAAACAAGGAAACACATTCTACCTCTCAGTCACATAGCAGAGCTGGTAAGTGATAACACATTAAAGCTACAAGTAGCTCAACAACATAATTGAACCCTAAACTACATCAACCCCAAGCAAGCAGATGTCCGCTAGCTCATCTCCTATTTGTAAGGAGCACAAGGAGGCAACTCCAGCAAATGCTATGTCACTCTTGAGATGAACAGAAGATTAAGCCTTATTCAAGAGGGATATAGTAAAGACAGCAAGAAATGCAAAAGATAACCCACCTAAGCCAAAGCAACAGATACAACTTCGAGTGACTGTAACACACAAATTGCACCAGTCCAGCTTGGAGGATGTAACCAGGAGGCTGCATTGAAGTGAATGAGTGCAGTGAAGTACTAGCTGTGCCAGAACACACTCAGCTGCAAAAAGTACTCTCAGGTTTAAGATACTGATGTCATAGTTACCTCATGTATCTTAACACTGCCTTACCAACAAATCAGAGCAATCTCATATATGAAAGAGAGCATTTTGTAATCTCAGGTGCGTTTGCTGGTAGTATACAACACAAAAGTTCCAAATCCATAGGTGATTTACAACCCTAACTACCTGTTGGGAAGTGTAACAGCACAACTAACATAATGGTTACCAGTGCTCTATTCTTAGACACAGACTAGGAATTTCTCCTTAAAATAAATAAATAAATACAGAGATAAGAAATGCAAAAGACTTTATTACTCCCTTGATCATTTCAGCCCTTGAAAAAGTTTCAACCTGATATTGCTCTACTTGCAAAAATATCTCCCTCGGACAAACAGGGCATAGCTTTTCCAACTAAGCATACACAAAACAGAAAATAAACTTACAGAATAGGTTAATATTTTGTAGAAGGGTTAATGTGTTAATGTGCAAAGGAAAGCTGAAGTCTGGCCAACTGATCACATGTGCCATGTCCATTCGTGTACACTTATTTATTGCTATTAACCTGCACCTGCAGAAAGAGAAAGAAAGAATATTCCTTCCTTTGATCCTGAAGGTCATGAGGTGAATGAAATCCTAACTTTACAAAGACTCTGGAGAGGTTCTGTTCTAAGTGTCACAGTTTCCATCAACCTTTTCAAAATGCAGCGCTGGAAAGCACAGGAAAGAAACCTGAAATAATACCACCCAGGCTTTGCAGACTATGTCAACTTAATTAGAATGGTATTTTGGCAGCACACAAAGATTACATATCGAAGGCTGGGTAGCAGGCCAAATACTTGACTTGACTAGAATATTTTGCCAAGCCACCTACATTAAGAGCTACTTCCCTGTTCTTTTAGAGTGCCATATAGGAAATGTGTTGTTTCAGGTCTTATAAGACTATTTAATAGAGGCACGAAACAGTGAAAGTCACCAGCATCAAAGGTTAACTGGATAAGCGTTAAACTAGAAACATCTCCAGTTAACCTTCAAACTATAAAGCTGCTGAAGTGGAACATTTGTTCTCAGAGGGCCTAAGCTCCAAATGTGGTGAAAATATCTTCTCTAACTTCTTACTCAACATATCAACATATTTTAACCCTCAGTACACTTCTACCTAAAGCTTGGAATCCATACCCAGGTCCCACCCACACTCTTCCATTCCCAAAGCTGTCCATTTGGTACTGGAAGTAGTGGCCCATGTTGCTCACTGAAACAAACCTACGTCCAGAAGTGACCATATCTCTATCACAGAATAAGATAAAAAGCTTTATTAAAACCCAGTGCTGCTTGAAGAGATGGCCTCACATAACTGCCTGCTTTAGACAAATACTTGCCACAGGTTTTCACGCTACTTTCTCATTAGAAAACAAACGTTTCCTTTACCTAAAGCTCTGATACTTACAGATCTCACAGAGATCCCTTCCTTGCAATATCTTTTCCCCTTAACTTGGGCTGCAGTACCGCAGAATTTGCTATCAGTGCCTGATATTCTGTCCTCTGTACAGCTTTGTTGGTCTTAGGCTATGGTTTAGATGCCATCATTTGTTTTCTGCAACATCTTGACTATATGTCTCTTCTAGCACAGGAACTCATGTAAGTCAATAGCCTAAAAAAAGCAACAGCATTTTCATGAGAACCGTCTCATTTAACTAAGCATTAACCTCTTCATTAAGTGAAACAAAACAAAAAATGCTTCCCTACCCCAGAACACAAGAGAGCTGCTGAAATGCATTGAAGCTGGACAGACTCCCAAAAGCAAGGCTTCAGAAAGCTACCTCATAGGGAAGAAGTTTTTTTTGGTTTTGGTTTTTTTGTTGTTGTTGTTTTTGGGTTTTTGTTATTGTTGTTGTTTTGTTTTTGTTTTTTTGTTTTTTTTCATGGTGCAGGAGATGCTGTGGTTCCCAGAAAAGCTTCAAGTTGTAAGCTATCCCAGTGCTGTCTCCTAAACTACAGTCATGCCGTCATACTCGGTTCCTGCTGAAGCGCAACTCTCTGTGTAACAGCATGTTGCCCAATAAAGTATTTTGGTAAATTGCAGTGTGACTACTCAGAATGGTGAGGTTAGTGGCAAGAATAACAAGGATATCATTTTTCCCATAATTGCAAGCAGAAGTACCAGCCAGAAAAAATCTTACAGCTCAAGAAGCTTAGGGTGGTAGAAAACCACTGACAACAGATGGAGAAGTAGAAACACTAAGCAAACAAGCATAAAAAAGACACACCTGAATTTCACCCACGGTCTGAGAAATGGAAAAGCATGATTACTTTCTATCAGGTTTTGATGAGAGAGCCCTCAATCTTTTGATACAGTCAACTGCTCAGCAAGTGAAGCCTTTTAAACTTTTAAGATCTTATGAGATAGATACATATATACGTATATTAAAAAACACCTTGGAAAGAGCAGAATTGTTTCCCTTTTGTGCCATGGGAGAACACAAATCATTTCCTCAGCAGAGATCATATGTGCCAAGAGGGACTACGCTCTTGCCCCCTGCACGTGAGCACCATTGAAGTTTTCATTCTCTGTGTAATGTGGCACAAGATGTCCACAGAGCAAGCGATCGGCAAAACAAACAAGTGACCCTGTACAGTCAGGCAAAGTCAATATGGGGATTCTTACTTATTAGGAGCTTTGTTAGGAATCATAGGAGGATATTTTTTTTTATGCTTATATGGCTTCATCTGAAAGAATGCTTCTGAGTTAAGTTCAGGACTTTCTCTTTGAGAGTTGCTTTTATTTGTAATTTTCCCTAATACGTTAGCAAAGGTCCCACAAGCATTAGGGGTCATCTATTCACAGTGCAGCCTCAGCAACCACTCCTAGAAACATCCAGCTGGAACACATGCAGGTGGTGCTCCCTTGCCACCATGTTTCAGGAGCTAATGGAAATAAGTCAGTCAGTCAGATGCAGCAAATTACCCCCTAACAAACCAACTCCGCTTCACACCAAGAGAAAAGCCAGTTAAGTCAAGGGCAGCTTAGGAAAACAGGTTTTATTTGATATCAAAAAGGATGGGGCAGTCTGAGCAGTCAGCGGCAGGGCCTGAGGTGAGGGGCCAACTACAAAGCAAGGCTGCACCACTGCCACAGGTTTAATTCACCCTGCCTGCGCACAGTTCCCACTGCTCATACTGCCCTTGGCATCAGCACACAGCTCTTGGTCAAACCACGGCCTACACAGTTGGCGGTCACTTGCACGGGGATGGCAAGGGAGTGGTTAACAGCATGGATTTCACAAGGCCACAGTTACAAAACAGATATGAGCAAGTATTCTGCTGGCAATTACAACTCAAGCTTTATTTTATTTTTTCCTACCATAAGAGCAGATGTTGCAGTTATTCAAAGGTTTTCACAACCTTAATTGTTGACCTTAATTGTTGTTAATCTTTCCCATGCAGTGGAGACAGAGAGACGCCACCCGTGTTTTCTGAAGAAGATAGTGTCCTACAGCGTATGAGTAATAAAAGACAGCATTGTCTGCCTTCTCCCTCCTGTATGAAATATGAGAGTATTAGGATTGGCCAGCAGCATGGAAGAGAAGGGACGAACAAGTGACTCAGCGATTTTATTTATTTTCTGGAGGACACATCTGCTGCAGGACAGCGCTGTGACACCGAGGCTGCTTTTCCTCTCCCTGCCCCAAGCGTGGCAAAGCTTCCAAGCGCCAGTAAAGGAAGCGCTGCATTTAGACCTCAAGACGCCTGGAACAGCTGATCCACAAAGAACCCCGTCCACCTCATTGAGCATCTTGAGCTGTAGTATTAAGAAGCGAAGTGTTGAGTTTCACAGGGCAATATTAAGTTTCATAAACAAGTTCCCACACTAGGCAAGAAAGCAACGCTTCAGCGTGCACTTAGGATCATTGCAACAGATGCACAAAAGCTGGCCCGGTCTTACCCTGTTCAAAAGGAAGGCTTGACAGAGACTTCTTGCTCATCCATGGAAGCTCATCTTTTTGCTGCAGATTGTGGAGACCGTTTTCAAAGAAGAACATTCCTCCAAATTTGTTCTGCCAAATGTACTTAAAGATGTTAACTCGGTGTCCCAGTAACCTGAGAACCACCAATACTGAAGTGGGACACTGAAGTTCATAAGTGAAACACAGGATGTACTGATGCTGCAAAAGGCACTCCTCCGAGCCTAAGACATAAGCTCCAGAAGTCAGGATGAGGAAGATCGGTTTCACGTTTATGTTTAGCTTCAAACAAATTCCCAGAGTGAACTTGGATACAAGGCCAAACCCAAAGACCAGACTGCAGTGTCATGTGCTGTTTTAATGCAAAACAAACTAAATCTTTCCTTGCTCTCACCCTAAAACTCACCTCATCTGCAAATGTCTTAAAGGTTCTTCAACAGGAAGAAAAAAACACAGTGAACTAACACCTCCTAAGCACTTTTGTTCTGTTTTCTCACTGAAAGAAAAGCAGTATAAAATAAAAATTTCTAAGTCAAGCTCCAAAAGCTCACCAGGCACCATACATAAGGCAATGGCTGATCAAGGACAATTTAGGACATGTATTAAAAGACAGGAGTAAGTTACTAGAATGGCAAGAATACAGCCAAGATTTTTGGAAGGAAAACGTCAAACTACCAAGCTATTAATTACAATTTAAACTCTGGCATACTTCATTTGAGTTGGACACAGCACAGATGGTAAGTTCAGATCAGTTTTCAGAAGCGAGTTCAAGATAAATCCAGAGAACTGGAAAAGCCACAGGAATTTACTCTTATATCAAAAGAACTAGTAAAAACTAGATAAAATAGGCATGGATAAATGTGATAGTACGAGGAAGAGTCAGTACAGCTTTTTCAGAAGTTTTGACTCAAAACTACTCAAGTTTTGCAACATGGTAAGAGTGAAGACATTTGGACAGTATCCCAATCTAAGGACTCTCAAAAGAACCTGACTTGCTGCAGTTTGTAGCAGTAGTCCCCTTCCCTTAACCATCATCTGAAGGATAAGAACTAAAGGTAAGAAAACACAGTGAGGTTTTCCCATGGAAGGAGTCTCAGGTGTCACTGATGTTTCCATTCTTTTCAATGGGTTTATACACCACTGAAAGGATGACAAACAGTGAGGTGATTAAGTTGTTGACAAGGTGAACTATTAAGTCACCTTAGCTAGAACATCACCCAAAGCATGGTGGAATGAACTCATGATCCTGAGCAAATGAGCAACTGAAGGGATGACTTAGACTTTCCATAAACTGAAACCAAGGTGTAAAAAATAAATAAAAATTAACCCTATCCTTGAGTATCACTGCAATAGTTATCTTAAGGCTTACTTGAAAGCATCAGCTTGGTGTTAGGAAGAAGGCAGACAATGCCTCACATGGAAATACAGCATTCAGAATTAAGAACTAGCTGCAAGCAAAGCAGAATCATGACAAGTCATTGAACTCAGGGCACACCCACTTCTCAAAACCTGTGGGCTGTTATGACACCAGAAGAGTAAAATAGAATTAGAAGAAGTACAGAGGAGAGGAATTCCGACAGCAGAAATTAACAGACCTGAATCTTTCAGCTTTGAGAAAAACAGAGGGAGAAGAGGACAGACATCATCTAGTTAGTTATGAATGACGTGGGCACAGTGCCCAGAAAACTGACTATTCTTTCTCAAAAGGGAAAGGTACATAAGAGATCTAAAGTGGATAAGAAGTGATCAGTGAAAAAAAAAATCATTTCCACGGGCTGATCTGGACATATCAATATGTTAAAATAATTTAGACTGAGTACTAGAAAAAGCTTGTCAAAAGCTCCTTTTCCCTTCTTGGGAAAAGGAGCCCTGTAACAATTCCATTTTCAAAGAGAGAAACCAAGACAGCCAGAAAGGATTTTGAGGTCACCAAACAGGCCCTGAGTACAGACAGCAGCAGAAGACAGGTTCCTGAGCCACAAGCTCTGCAATTCAAGACATTGCTATCCCCATCTGCCAGCCCCAGCATCCCTCTGCTCAAGGTCTTGTCCTCCTCTAGAGGCTGCAGGATAGAGGGCTACTTACCCCTCCACTGGGCTCATTAACATAGCACTTGCACATGACATGAGTGACAATGCAAATTAACACCGTTAGATTTTTTTTAAGTTAATATTCTGCTGTGAATGGTGGGTGCTAGACACAAACCTCACTGTGACGGAGAAGGAGAACTGGAGGGACAGCCACACCAGAGAGGCCAAGAACCACAATCTCAGCACCACCACACTGCATCCTCCAGAAGGTAATGCACCAAGTTAACAGATTTGTACCTTCAACAGTTTGGCACAGGCTTGAAAACTGCAGTTGCTAGGCATCTTCCAAATAGCATTCACTTTTAACAGTAAGTCCTGCTGAGTGCTGCAGTATGCAGAAGGTAGAATACATATAGCTTGTGAGTTGACAAGCATACGCCTAAACACAAGCTCTATACAACACAAAACACGAACTCCTTCACTGGAGTGTCTGTCCCACAATTTCTATAAGAATTTCCTGCACCCAGGATGTGGTGTGTTTCAGCACGGATTACAAAAGGTACCATTTTCATGCTGGGCATCTAGGAAGACTCCTCCTTTGCATACCAAGACAGAATAAGAGCAAATCTAAATACAGGATTTAAAAAAATGTGAAACTTTGTACACTAGAGAATGAACTCCTCCTGAAATCACAAGTCCAGCACTGTAGTGAAAGCTGTTAAGAGTCAGCAATTGAACAAGGCCTTGAACTCCTCTTTCATCAGCTTTTTATTTTGAATGAGATGAAAAATAAATCCAAAATAGCACGAGAGTCACAGCACCAGAAGATTCTGGCTTTTTCATGTTCCCAAAATAACATACTAGAAAGATATCTACAGAAATACCTTTTAGGTACATTCAGCTTTCATCTCAAGCATTGTCACGATTCTATCTGATGTGACATTTGCATAAGGCTACAAGAAGTGCTACCTCATCCACAGCCATGTTCTGACAAGGAGAAAGAACTGGGACCGATGGCTTCAAAGCACCACAGCACCAGGGCACTCAGATACCATCACCCCATGCACAGAGAAATTCAGATTCCACTAGCTTGCCTCACTGACATCTGAGTGATCTAAGAGATGGAGGCAGTAAGCAGCATCATCAGAGGTAAAGCCATCAGGGAGAAACTGCTGAAGTGGAAAATCATGCTTTGCTTCAGAAGCTTAAAGGTGCAAGTTATTCTCGTTGTACTTTTTGACCAGGGAAAGTTATGACAGGGGAAAGTGAGCAGTGGCAGTACATTTCAGTAACAACGCTCTGTTCTCTATCTCTTGTAGGCAAATCAGGGAAGAATAATGTCTTCTTTGGACAGGCCTCTACTCCACAGCTCACCTCAGCACTCCACCCGTGGGGAAAGACACAGCCTGCTATCTGTGGTGAGAGGGCACAGCGCAGCCACCATCACCTCCCACACTCGGCCTTCTAGGAATTTCCCAAGTGGCTGCTGCAGCATTAGGAGCCATAATGCTATTACACACTGCCATATCAAAATCTGAATCAAAGTACACAAAGTCTCTCTTAAGAGGAGGATTTTTGTTTTTATTTTTAAACGTCTGGAAAGGCATCTGAGGAACACCATCAGGAAGCAAGGTCAGAACTGGCAGCTTCACAAGCAAGACAGTAGGGCTTACTTTCACGTTGTACTCTGCCTACTACTTTAGATTACTGATTGCAGAGCAACAAGTTATTCCCTCCCTAATTGGGTCCCAGTCTAAAATAGTCCTGTTATTTTTAGTATAGTACTTAAGTATCTGAACCGTGGCCTGTACTGCAAAAGCTGGCATGTGTCCCTGGCCATACCAGAAATTCCGATATTAAACAAGAACACACATGCCACATATCTAGGCCGATTTTTGTTGTTCTTTGTTGTCTTTAGTGGGAGACTTTAAAGACTTTAAATGCTAACAGCAGGCCAAAAATGGCACAGGCATATTTGCTAATGCTGCATTTAAAGCCTCTCTACCAGCTACTGTGTGACAGGGGAATCAACACAGCAAGAAGAGTGCAGAAGGCAGGGTGGCAGCGGTGGAGAGTTCAATAGCATTGACTAGTTAAAGAAAAGATAGTCAAGTTGATCTTAGCAGGATAAGGCATAGGTAGAAGATGAGAATGGAAGTATTTCACTTCAGCTTTGCTTACTACAAATCTGCACAAGTTCTGAGCAACCAGAAGAGAGAAACTCTAACTGTACCCTGTAACTCATCCCTCTCCTGCTTCCTTCCATACTGCACGTACACGTTGACAAATTTAAACTAGAAAAGAAATAAAACGCCTGTGTTAAACATGTTTACACACACAGAAGGATTATGTAAGCCATGTCTGACAAACAACATGCTACTGCAGAAGAAACAAGAGAAGATCAAAGCAAGACTTTAGCATTTCCAAGTCAGCCTTCCCACCTTCCATCAGAGGGGTGATCACTGTCCTGCAACACGCTAATTCTGAGGCATGAAAACCAGAACAGAATTTGAAGCATCATCACGCTGTTCTAATGAAGTCTGTCTACCTTGTAAGATTACTTCCTCCTCCCTTGCACTGTCATTGTGAACACATTATTCTTAGACAAGGAAGAACAGCTTTCCATAAGGAATTTATTCTGCCCTTTTATCATTCATTTTGGAGAAAGGAAGTCAACTCCCTGGAATAGCTTTCAAGTGAAGATGCTAACCTGAAAGGAGACTGCCAGCCAACAAAAATTTGTTAGTGTCTATTACTAGACCATCTGCTCTTGAAACTGTATGTTCCTTTTCAGAAGGAACAGTTTTGTGAACAGTTTTATCATTGTTCGTTGTTTCCACTCCACAAGCATCCCCTTACCCAACATGTTTCTAGATCTGGTTATGACACATGGCCAGAACTCTAGTTTATCTTATTATCTAGTCATTTCGGGTTCATTTATGTATTTAAGTGTTTTTTAAACAACTGTAGTCTCAGACAGCAGCAGAAGCACCATACAAAACCTCACAGAGCTTATGAATTATGACTGAGCTGATCGGAACACCAACTAAATAATGTTCTCAAACCCAAATTTAACATAACTAGCTAACGTGAAAATTCAGCCTTTTGGCATTTGCCCATTAACCATCTAAATGGGCTGATTCTGGATGAAGGAATTTGCCTTTGTATTTTAAGGCACCTTTCTACCATTGTTTGCTCTCTTATCTCTAGTTTTTAATCGGCTTCCAGTTAATCCTCAAATCCAATATGTTTAAGTTTTAATGTTACCTACACATAACCAAAAGCAAGTAACAGTTGTTTCTTCTTCCCCACCAGCTACACACGTCATGCGTAGTCCCTTCACCTGCATTACAACACAACACTGGAAAGAGAAAGAGCCTGAAGACAATTACTGCAATTTGTGCAATAAGTGGAGGTGAAAGCAAGATACATTAACAACTAATTAAAAAAAAAACCTCTTCCATAATTCTACAGCAATAAAATAATGATCAAGGAAAAGGTCAGTCCACTCACTTTCTCAGAAAAAAGCTGCAGGTAACAAGATGGCCAAAACAAACAAACAAAAAACCCTAATACTGATAAAAAAAAAGGAGAAATAATATAAAAATAGCACAGATCTGACACCACTAAGGTGAAAACGTTCTCTGAAATTATGTGGTTTTGATTAAATTGAGTCAAGAACATACTTATCAGTTTGGGCTTCTGTTAAAAATTTAAGCCATTAATAATAATTTTTCAGAATCCCTAGAGGGCTGATGAGGCAACAGAGGCTAGAAAAGAGCAAACAGCCGTATCTTAAAGAAGTGAGAGGGGAAGGGAGCGGAAAGAACCTAAAGAATGATAATTGTTGCTTATTTGCACTTGGATTGTTGTTAAATCTGTTAGCACTGAGAAGAAAATAAGAGATCAGAATAAACAAAAACTGATTGTTTATAAATAAGTCAGGTCAAACAAATTCAACTTCCAGCTCCAGCAAAGCACATAAGCAGTGAACACAGAATCCTGAAATTAGTGAAACCATGTCAAAAGATTCAAACCATATCCTCATGAAAAATTGGGAAAGCTTTGTCCTATAGAAGACAATGAAAACAACCATCTTATGATAGACTGGAAAGTGATTGGAAACTGAACTTATTTGCTCACAGCCAAAAAAACTGTAAAGTCTTAAAAAAAAAAAAAAACCATGACATACAGAATAACTGCTGCAGAGATTTACCTAAAGATCTCCCATATTATTCTAACAGAGATGCTTCAAGTAATGAAGGAAAAAAATGACATGTAAAACCTGGGGAAGGTGCTAACTTAGACAAACCTGTCAGCTTGCTGGAAGACTGAACTGAAAGTAAATTTTACAAACTAGAAAAATCTCTATTAAGGAAAAGGCAAAATACCATATAAGAGGGTATAGGGAACATATGTGAGAATCAAGAAGTAGCAGTTCTGTTCTACTCGTAGCTGATAAAGCTTCCAGCATGATACTGTATCCAGTTTTCAACAAATTTCAAAAAGGATCAATTGGAAAAAGTCCAAGCAAAAGCAATAGGAATATCACAGAATTAGAAAAACATGACATCTGGGAGGGAAAGAGAAAAAAAAGAACTGGGAAAAAAAAAAACTAGAATGAACTGGAGTTTAGCCAAACAAAGAGAAAGTTGGGGTCAATGATGATATCCTTCATATATATATATATATATGAAGCAGGCATATATATATATATGCCTGCTGCAAAGGAAGAGGAAAGAGTTCTCCATGCCCACAACCTTCAGAACAACAAAGAGAAGTTTAAAAAGCAACAAAGAAGATTTAGGAAAACATCACTGGGTGGAGTGGCAGGGAGGGTGTGGTGTGAGGGCACTGAAGAAAGGGGAAAGAAAAACACCAAATCAAAATTGCTAAAAGGAAGAAAACAATGAGTCAACAAACAGACTGTCTGGAAAGTACATGGAGTCTCCCCATCAATGTCACTAAACTGCTGTCAAAAAAAGTAGTTATTCCTCAGCTTTTCATTGACTAGTTGACCTCTCTAGGCTCTCCTCTCCAGATCTAGGACTGGGCTGCAAGAAAAATAAGCTTAAAACCAATGTGTTGCAGTGAGATAGTCAATGAGGCATGCCAGCTGTAACTTTCTGAACTGAAATGCCTTTAAAGAAAGATAACCTGTTACAAACTTAGCATTAAAGTACCTTAAAAAAAAATCTAACCAATATACTTGCCTCTTTATACAAGGATCCAACTATGTCCCAACACTACAAACAAACCAGAATTAAACGATGAAATACGTGGCCAATGCCCTGCATAGAGGAGCAAATGGAGAATTTTTCTGGAGTCTCATTCTGGAGGACAAAGAGCAGAAATACCACTTTGAGTCCACTGTCCTAAATATTAATATAAGCTTAGCCACAGTCTATGAGCTGCTGATCGAAATCATAATATTTCACTGCCTGTCAAGTTTTTGACAGATACAAAGAGTGGTGAAAGTTCTTCTTCCAAAGGAGTCTGGAAGAGAATCATCTATGTATGGTTGCTCCAGCACAATTAAGTGAAGTTAGTCCTGTAAGATGCAACCCTATTGCTCTGCAGCTTGGCATCAACACTTACTAGGTATCAAAAGTGTCTGAAAGTTAATAAAAGAAGAAGAAATACATATCTCAGTCCTTTCAGTATTTTTAGCTCATAAATTGTGAGCACTGAGATGTAGCCACCAGCAGACACCAAACCACATCTACATTTGTTCTATGTAAAACCCTGGGGAATATTGACAGGGAAAAAAAAACACCAAACAACTCTGATTAGACAGAGATGCAAACATTTTCATCTTACTCAGCTAATTTTCTCTCTCCAGTTCCCCCCACACACACCGCAGTTTGGCTTCCACCACTTACATCAACTGAAGTAGCCTGGGACGTGCATTTTACAAATCTCACAAACCCTCCGCTCCTGGGTACAACGCTTAGCTTAGACTTTAGCCATGCAACTGGAAGATATTTAAGGAAGCCACAGAAGCTTAAGAGTGGCTTTGGGTTGCATTTGCTTTATAACGTACAGCGTCAAAAAATAGTTATCTGCCATCTTTTTGTGAGTATACCAGAGCAACAAGCTGATTCAGGAAGAATATAAGGCTGTTTCATGTAGTTTTTCTTAAATCCATCAACTAGATCTAACCACTTCTTGTTTTAAGAAATAGGAATTTATGTAAATATCACAGCATCATCAAGGAGAATCTGCGAGTTAAGATCAGGTTTCTATGCATGGGAGGGGTTCTCTGTGGATTTACCAGATTAGCAGTGGTGCCCTTCCCTCACTATCAGGAATGACTTTCCACTCCCTGCTTTGCATCTTCACAACTGCAGATACTGGGATGTTGGAGTACTAGGCTGACAGTCCGCAAAGGCAAATTACCAGTCCTTCCTAAAGAATGACAAGGCTGGAGGGAAAGAAAAACAAATAAAAATAGGCGTAGACATTTTAAGTCAAGATAGCTGAGCAACCATTACCATTTCATAGCATTTAGAGGTACCATCATTTGCATTCAAGCCAGAAGTATTTTTGCTTAGCCACCTCACTGTGTGGTAAACTCTGAGATTCTTGGCTGTCCAAGTTGCCACCAGACCACAGGACATGGCAAATAAACATCTACTCAAAAATGACAATTGTGGTTTAGAGTAACACTGAAGTCAGGCCAAATTTTAGATGTGCAGTAGCTACCTGTATCACATGTGGGATGTTTACCACACATTGTGGTATAAATACTCAGCTCTCTCCTGTTTTTCTTCCTTCTTCCTAACACTTCCTCCACATTTGAAAAGGCAATCATCTCAGAAAAATTTAATTTCCATAAACTGGGATTGAGAAGTCAACACAGAGCAATGTAGTGATCACACAGGCAAAACACAGCCCCTAGAAACAGAGGCTCAAGAGGGGCTCCAAAATGTGGTACTTTCACTCTGAAGAGATCAGTTCTCAGCACTGTCAGAGCCATGACCTGGCCACCCCATGAGCTAAGGCTGCTCCCCATCCCAGCTCACATCCTCCACACCCTCTTCACCTGAAGGATGGGACAGAAGCCTGCTTTATCATCACACTAGAGCTACCTACATAGACACAGGAAGCAATCGGATTCCTTCTCCTCTCACACTGCTGAGAAATGAGTGCACTGGAAAAGTCAAGTCAACTAATAAGTTCAAAGCTACATCAATATTGCCTTCTTCACATCTTCTTTCATGTGCACTGACGTACATGACCAGAGAGGTCACTTAGAAAAATGGAAATCGAATCCTCAAAGCAGACTACAGTAGCGCTTATTTCTTCTTGTATGGCAAGAACCACTGTAAAGGAAAAATATTTTTAGTTGATGCTTATTTGTACTAAAAAATTAGTTTTCCAGGAGTGTCATTGTATGCTGCAATGGTACCAGGTGGAATAAGTTACCTGGTTACATCAGTACTTTAATAAGGATCCCAGAAGACCATGGGAAGAATAAACTGAAGCTCACTTCTCCAAACCCCTCAAACTTCACAAGTGGTTGAAGCACTAACAAGCTTCCAAGGCATCGTAGACCCTAAAGAAACCCTGGCTTACTTAAAACCATATCCTTGATACCACTGGACACAGACAAGTCCTGTGCATGTGACGTTACTGAACGGCTTTGTCATGGTTTTATAATTTTCAGTTATTGGCATTCCGCATCATAACGTCATGTAGTGAATGTACCCGGTTCTCGGAAGAGAAGGACTACTACATTCCCCACGGTACTTTGCTCCTCTGTTACCATTTCCGGGCAGAGGGAAAAGATAAAAACTTGCAGATCACAAGACCTCATTCCTTTTTCCGCCCGTCTCTTGTCTTGGCAGCACCTCGCTCTCCAGCCGTCTTATCGTTGGTAGTAGAGTAAGGCCTACCTTGATTTTGGGACATTCTCTGTATTGGATTAATCAGCTTAAATTGTAATTATATTGTATTATAGTGTGTTGTTTTGCATTCCGATATCTTATTTAGTAAATTAGTTTGTTTCTCCTCAGATTGTTGCCGCTGTTTTTGCTCTCAGGGCCATCTCCTTACCCTTTTTCCCTTTTCCCGGGACATGGGTCTGTGGGTCCCCCGTCCCATTCGTCACGGAACCGGGCCGAACACCCATAAACCGTTGACAGGCTTCCACATGAGGTCCCAACAGTATCAAAGAAGCATTCCTGAGTTTAAAGGAACTGCAAAGGAGATGTGCCTGCTTCTAGCTCCATTAAGAAGCTAAAGAGCATAATACAGGTGGAATACATACCCCACTTACTAATCCAATAAATTTCAAATGAAGACATGCTGATGATGCTCTAATCCTAACTTGCAGAAGGATGCTTAACACCCTTTGAGAAGAAATATATTCTTCCTTTCACTTTTCTCTGTGTTCCCACCACCCACACCTTGTGAACTGCCAGCTTTATCTGGAGATCAGTTGCAAGGCCTGTACCAAATCCGACCACGCCACAGAGCTACTTCAATATTCATTAAAGTTCCCCCATGAACAAGTCTCCAACATCCACAAGGTATTCCAGAAGCTCTGTGCAGATATTTTCTGCATAGAGAATCAGTACTCTCTACGATATAACCTTGGTTTGACTTAGTTCAGCGTAGCACACTAAAACAGTGCAAAGCACAAGGGGCAAACTTGTCTTACCCCAAGATTATTTATTTTAAGGCACACCGTTTGCCTTTTCTAGACAGCTTGAACTTCCTTTCATTCAGTGAAAACTACCAGCAATGAGCTCCATTTCACCTTCAAGAGAGACTGGTGAGGGAAGAATTATTAATCTTTCAGACATTCCTTCTTAGAAGTCCTCTTAGGCACAGGAGTGGACTAGATGACCTTTCGAGGTCCCTTCCAATGCCTGACATTCTGCGATTCCTCCACAACACTGTTGCTTACCACCAACCCCAGCTTGCAGTAGTTAGTCATCACTGGGGACTTTCACCAGCTCTCCTGACACAGAGATGCACATACTCCTCCCAGCCCCAGGCCACAAGAGAGAAAAGGGGGTATTTGGATAGCAGGGAGGAGGACAGCACACCCACACATCTGCTCAGTGCAGGACTGAGGGCATTGCTGAATTGCTGCATGGAGATGGCCCTGGCTGAAGGACAGGAGGGGGACCAGAAGGAACTGTTTGGGGAACCTCTGTTCTGTCCCTGGAGCAAACTAGGATTTATAAGAGTTTGAAAGCTCCTTAGTTAAAGTACACATTTCTTTGTTTGGCTTCAGACAACTAAGACTCAGAATTAGAGGATGCTTGCATACTCATAAGAAGAGGTAAGTAAGTAAGAACAGCTACTAGATGAAAGCACTGCTGCCCACACAGCGCAATGATTTATGGCTCAAACATAGGTTTAGGCAAAAATTCACTCTGACCACACAGCTTGAATGTAGATTTGTACTCAAACGCTGACTTTAGACAAGCCACAGTTTAAAGGAAAAAGTCCCCATGGATGATTCTGTCTGGGTAAGTCCTCCCTGAATCACTGCCAAAGCCATTATAGTTGTGACATGGCTGAAGTCAAGCAGACAAGTCTGCTAGATCTCTGCTGAGAAGAGGAAGAAACCTGGCTGAACTATGCAACCATGTTAGCGTGCCCATCACATTACTTCTGTTATTCATTACTTCCTTCATCTCAGTAGTCCCAAATCCGAATACTACTATACAAACGGATTGAAGCATTTATAGGAAATGCTGCTCATAAATTTGACCTTCACTCAGTAGCTGGCAAGCTATAGTATACAGCACTCAAAAGATGGGACAGCAAGACTATTCAATACATTTTTTCACTCTCCAAATGATTTTTCAAAAAAAAAAAAAGACAGAACATTATTTTAGACCAAGGCAGACCCTCATAAAGAAGGCCCAGGATAGATCTCTTCCTCAGAGCATTCAAAAGTTCACATGCTACAAAGTTGGTACCTAGCCAGAAAGTCTGAGCTAGTCAAGTAGCTCATTTTTAGCATTAGAATTATAAAAAAAAAATGCTAGTGGTGAATGTTTCTCAAGAGAAATAGCATTCAGTGCTGTGCAGCCAAGTACTGAAGAACCCAAATTTCAGCTCTTCACAAGCCCTGGCCAGTAAAACAAGTAAAGCCATGATCTGTCACCCCATACCAAAAATGATTCCACATTTCCAAGGTAACCAAAGACGATTCTTCATTTTTACCACAGGCAAGAATAGTAACTGAAATTACCAAAGCAGCATCTTATTTTGCTGTTCCTCTGCTTCCCTGGCCCCCGCCTCAGGTTAAAGTATATCAGGTTTAGCAAGGCTGAGAAACTTGCAGCTCTATCAAACGCAGCCCCTCAAGACTCACGGGAGTTTACGAGTGAGATCTGCCCAACAGAAACCAGTATCATTTCCTAGTAGACACAACAGCAGTCATCCCTAATGCCTTTATTTGACCTCTGCTGTAGAGATCACTTTTCAGAGCTGAGCAGAAATCTTGGGACTTTGAGACTCAAAAAAAGTGAAGATGTTCCAGGAAAAATCATTTGGACCCATGACTAGCCTGGAACAGGCGTGTTTCACCATAATGGGCAAGTGAATTCAATCTCCTTTTTCCCCCCACAGCACCAAGGTAAGTATGAACAGCTATTACGCTCAGTATTTCTCCTAACATGAATAATGATGGATTTATTACCAGTTACTTCCTTGGTGTTTCTAGCTTATGGCGATCATAAGATACAGCTACACTTTACTTGCATAATCATCTGAAACCGTGGATGTACTATTTGTTTCTTCAAATGTACAGAGAAACATTTGTGTTATGGCTGAGTTGCTCAATCAAAAAAATCCCCACCTCACACTGACACATTCTGCGTTCATTTTCAGAAAACAACCGAACAACGCACATCTAAAAAAGACTGAAATTGAGACACCATCACTCAGGTTCACATTTCAGGTAGTACGCAGATCAGACACATAAGATGAACTCAAATTCTTCTCACCAAATCCCCCCCCCCGCAAACACACACACTGTAAGAAGTAAATAAATAACAATTCCCTTCCATAGGTAACCACCCCCTGCAAATTCAGCCAGCCACCGGAGATGCTGTGCAAAGCCAGATCTAGTCAGCAGCTTGTTTGCTTGCGCAGCTCTGTAACATTTGTATGGAAATTTGTAGGAATAAAAATTTACATAAAAGGGGGCTTCATAAAAACAAACAAAAAAAAACCAGCAGGCTTCCTTGGCTGAGCTGGCCTAGCAGTTTGCTATCACTGAAAGAAAATGAGATCTGTTCTTCTCTTAGCCGTATCTTCCCCTTCCTTTTCCTGCAAGGGCACGTCTCTGTGGCTGCCCCACTGCATGCTTCCCAAAGCTGATCCCATTCTCTAATCCAGAAGGAAACCAATTCATGAGAAAACAAGCATGCAGAGCAGCTCTATGCATAGTTACAGCCAGCTGTGAGCACATACAGTGAATGAGCAAGATGACACAAGATAAGAGACATTCTGGCCAAACGACATCATCTTTCAGCAGCAGTGAGCTCTCCGCATTGCTCACACCTTTTGCTTCTTTTCCACAGAGTAAGCTTCTTCAGTCTTTTCACATCTGCAGACTTTTCATAACAGAAATCTGTATTTCAGCACTAGAAAGAAGAATAAAATTGACTTTGTCACTCCTGGCTACATGCTAGCTGTCTCCCTGACACTGTACCAAGAGCTGTCAAATTGACCTGATGAGCTACTCACATGATCTACAGAAGTATCACCTTGGCTTGTCTGAATTTTAAACGAGACAGACACGGGGAGCAAATCTTATAAGGAAGAGTTGGACTATTAAACATTAAGAGGGCAAGAAGTTCTCAGAGAAGAGTACTGGCAAACCTAAAAGTAAGACCACTGTAGCACAGAACCCTTCCTTCAATCTGTTTTCACAGCATCACCCACAAAAACTTTTTCCATTGCTGAGGAAGAGTTGGACCACATAAATCATATGCTTACTGAAACTGGCTAAGACCACCAAAATGTCTTGTCATTCTCTACCTACGACAGTATCAGCAGGACTGTTTCCCAAAGAGGTGAGGAGAAGGTTACCAGACTATAATTCAACTAAGTGTTACCATACACCTAAATTCAGCCTGCCATTCACAGGATCAGCTGAAACATCCTTTTGCAATGCTCCTCTGACTCTCCATGTGTTAACAGCGTAATCCCCCTTGCTAGCAAGGAACTCCAGTGAGATTTCTCCCTGACCTTTTCAGCACCAGCTCTGGAACAGAAAATGCATATGAAATAAAAAACAAGCCCTAGCACACACTGAAGATAGCATTTGCACTCCTACAGCTCATCTCATAGCCTCCTTGTTCGATTCCCCCCAAAGTCTTTTTGAAAAGAAAACCAGTGCCTCCTCCCAAGCCTTTCAGATATTAAATGTCATGGCTATGGGTAATGCTACAGTAACCTACCACTTAAGAATTACAAAAGCCATCAGCTTATGAAAATCAAATACAATCTGTGACACTGTATTTTGATCAGTCTTAGAGCATAGTAATGAGCTATTTTGATCGCTTTCTCCTTACAGAGCCTTCACTAAGAATTATCATTGAAAAAAACAAGAAATGAAGCTACAATTCTAGCAGCCGGGGGGGGGGGGGGGAACTTTCCACCTCAACTTTTTGGAGTTCAAAATTCACAAGATGAAATACTTTATCACAATTAAAAAAAAGACTTAAAGTTGACAAGCTCTTCCATAAATTGTTAAAAATACATACATTTGTGCCTAGAGCATAGATTCTGGTGGTGAATCTGCCTCCAGGGTAAAGTTTAACGGCAAGCAGTAGTCCGTGCTCAGAATTACACTGCACAGATGCTTTTCTCTTGAAAGCTGTTTACCACACTCCTCGCTGTGACCAAGCACAGTAACTTGAACATAACAGTTGAATGGAGGCAAGAAAAAATAAAGCAACCTGACCCACCACGAAAGTGTTTGCTGGCACTTGAGCCATTGTTCTGTGAAATATCAAGGCTTGAATTCTGACATAGCCCCCTGACATCTTGGGTGATGTCAGCACAAGCAGCTATTAGAATGAAGAACGATCACCCACAAGACATTAATTCAGGAAGAATCAATGGCCTTGTAATACATATTCCTCCCTTAACATTCTCCTAAACGGACTTTAATATATTTGAGCCAGAAGGGGAAGCGAGCCTTAAGGAAAGGCTTTCGGATAAGACTAAAATACCACAAGCTTCAGAATTTTCAGCTTTCCAGGCTCCCTGAAGTTTGTGCTTTAACAGAATAAGAGTTACTTACTCCTTTTCAAGGATGTTCAGTGCTTTTAACAGCACACTAAGCACGGCCAGCATATAGAATTAACGCTTCTCCCAGTCCTTCTCACTCTCCCCTTCTCAAATCTCATTTGAAGGAGACCCTTCTGTGCCTCGTAGTTCGGCACAGATTAACATCAGGGGAAAGAAGTTAAAAAGAAAGAACCTGTTACTTCCTACGCCACCCCTCCCCCCCAAAAAATAAAAAACCAAAGTCACTTACCCATATTTACTTTAGCTCTTGAAAGCTTCTAGTTTGGTTCCTTCTAGTATATAACTAATACTGTCCTATTGTCTTCTATGAGAATCAAGATCTGAAAAAGTTTTCACTCTAGTAAAGGATCCAAATCCCTGCTGCCAGTTAGTCCTGAGATCTGAAGCACTCCACAAATACATGAAGCACACACGGTTATATAGCACTGTGGCAACTCCCTGATCAATAATACATTTAAGTGTAGAATATGTTAAGCGTAACAGAAATATCCGTAGTGAATCACTCAGGTAACATGACAGGGGTTCCCTTCCATTGTTTCAGAACTTACACTAGCATCTGAAGATGATTCAGAATGAAGCTAATCAAAGGAAAAAAAAGAGCTTCTGAAAACTTACTCTGTGATACAGCCCGATAAAAATTGTGACAAAGCTGCAGCCTCTTGATGAAGTCATCAGAAATACAGAGTTTAGATCCCAGTCATTGCAAGAAGTCCCCAAGCACTCATCAAGTCTTCATCTCTACCATGAAGATTCTACACACTTAAGAGATTCTTCCTGTCTATTGATTTTCTCACCAGGGATACATAATAGAACAATGATGCTAGTGTCATGAAGTACTATCCAGCCTTATTTATCTTCAGCTTTCAGCATCCACAGGCTTTTCTTCATAGCAACTACTTGTTTTCTCCAATTTATCTGTTGACATAAACTCTGCAGCAGTGAAGGAAGCATAAGAACTGCACTCTGAACAAATGCAGAAATCCCTACTGCTGCTCAGCAGAAGAACTCCTTCCCACTCCATTATAAGTTAATTCAAACTGGATGGCATGGCATTTCCTCTATGGTTTGCCTGCCAGGAAAGTCATTTCCTATTTTTGTCCTGCTGAGACCTAATAGAAGCTGGCATTGGTCAAGGCTAGGAAGAATCAGAGGCTGGTTTGCTCGTGGTTTAACCAAACATGTGTTTACAATTACTCCAATCATCATGACCTGCCTGTGTAAAAGTGCCTTTCTGGAATTTGCCCACGTTCATTGGCTTCGGCCTCTAGAAAAGCTGAAGCAACTCACTAAGAAATAGATTGCTTGAACAGATCAGCACTATTTCAGCAACTGTTCAGTAGTTAATATTCTAATCATTAATGCAGCTGCTGGGCATTAAGATCAACATATCTGCTCTACTTACTGCTGTTGGCCTACAGACAACAGCTTAGCAACAGGAGGGTTAGATAATGGGAAAAGCTCTTGCAGTCTTCCACTGGAGCCCAGCAAAAGAATACAACAGAAATAGGACACTGTTTTTCTTTCTTAGACACTCTATAATATCGGTCCACAAGAACAGAACACAGATGGTCAAAACGCTCCCTGTAAACTAATCTAAAGCATTCATCACCTCTGCATTTATGGACCACAAATATCAATGGAGCCCCAACACATCAAGGATGTGATGACTTGCCAAAAATGACTTAAAGGTTCTGAAAGGCTTTGGGAAGGAAGAAGTCTCTCTCACTAATTTACATTATTACTCCGAGTTCAGTTTTTGTTTAGTATTTGACTTGCTGCTTTCCATTGTGTTGCTTGAAGGTTGAGAGAAGTGATCCTTCTCTACTCAGCTCTGGTAAGGCCACACCTAGAGCACTGGGGAAACCAGATCTGTATCCAGCACAAGAGAGCCAAAGGACATACTCAAGCATCTTTCAGGTGAAGAAAAGCAGAAAGACCTGGGAATATTCAGCCTGGAAAGGAGAAAGCTCAGGGTGGGTCTTACCAATTAAATACCTGAGAGAGGGACTGAAGAGAAAGCCACACTCTTTTCAACAGTGGCCACTGACAGGACAAGAGGGAGTAGAATTTCATGTAAGTCACTTCCATCTCAACACAAGAAAACACTTCTTTACAGTGAGGATAATCAAACACTGGAACAGGTTGCCCAGAAAAAAAAAAGTCTCCACCTGTGGAGTTATTAAAAAATCTGAACACAGTTCCAGGCAACCTGCTTCTACCTGACCCTGCTTGAGCAGGAGGGTCAGACTAGATGATCTCAAAAGGTCCTTTTTAACCTCAACAATTCTGGAAAATCAGTTAAGGGGAAGGGGGCTAGAAAAACCCTGAATATTATTTTGAGAAAGTTCCCCTCTCCAGTAGGCAAAATAAGAAACTTGCATCTCACCATGGGTAACACTGCTACGCAATTAGCAAGTTACTTTAAAAGTTGTCTTAGCTTGTAACAGAGCATTAACACTGAGTTTTGAAAAACTCATGTGATTCATCCTAACTCTTCTCTACAGTTCATCTTTCCACTGTGAGTCCTTCACTTGCAAAAACCTCAAGAATCCACACAGCCTCCTTTTTCTCCTAACAGAGAGTGACTCACATTGTAGTAAGAATGTCTTCCAACAAGTTCTCTGGTTCACTGATGTCACTGGCTCTTCACCATTAAATTGAAGCCATAGAACAGTAGAAAGGTTTGGGCTGAAAGGGATCTTTAAAGATCAGCTAGTCCAAGTCCCTTACCAGGAGCAAGGACACATTCCAAGAGATCAGGCTGCTCAAAGCCCCATCTAATCTGATCTTCGGTACTTCCAGAGATGAGGCATCCATGACACTTTCTTATAAGCTTCCTGTAAGTATTGAAAGGCTGCAGTTAAGATCTGCCTGAAACTTTGATGGCAAGTTGCGTCAGCAGCATGACCTGGCAGCCCAAAGGGCCAACCATACCCTGGGGTGCACCAAGCCCAGCACTGCCAGTGGGTGAGGGGAAGGGCTGCCCCCTCTGCTCCGCACTATGGAGTGTCACCTCCAGAACTGGGTGCAGGTTTGGGTGCCACAATATAAGAAGGAAATAGAACTATTAGAGAGCATCCAATGGAGGCTTACAAAGTTGGTGAGGGATCTAGAGGGCAAGAACTATGAGGAGCAGCTGAGGGGCCTTGGTTTGTTCAGTCCATATCAGAGGAGGCTGAGGGGAGGCCTCATGGTGGCTGCAGCTCCTCACAGGAAGCAGAGGGGCAGTGCCGAGCTCCGCTGTGACAGTGCCTGAGGGAACAGCATGGAGCTGTGGCAGAGGAAGGTGGGGTGTCAGAAACAAGTTCTTCACCAGAGGCAGTCAGGCACTGCAACAGGCACTTTACAGAGATAAGGAAAGACAGAACAGTTCACACAGACACTACTCTAAATTTGGGTTTGAATTTAGAATTTCCATCCTAATAGCTGTGTACATTTGGGCTTCATGAACTGTTCCATCCTAGAAAAGCCAAGAGTGGAATGAGTTTTTAGGTAGTGCATACATCATGAGTCTAAAAGCTGCTACACTACAACCACCACCACTTCCAAATGAGTGTACTTCTATGAAAAATGTAGCACCTGTCTGCCGCTAATATCAAATACTTGCTGAAAAGACAGTGCCCAAGGGAAAAAACGTGTGCCAGCAAAGGGCTTCGTAGGGTATATCCAACCAGATCTCAAAGTCAGGCTGTTCTGGTTATTTCTGTCACTGAAGAGTTTAAGTCTGCTTGTAGACAGGATGCATCGCCCTGATCAACGATTTCCTTTTATACTATACTCACAGTGGATTCTGTCTCCCTTGAATAGTTCTCCCCATACCCACAACTCAAGAGAGAATTCAAACAGGGCCAGTAGGAAAACTGTTGTCCAAGAAGATCATCCAATTCAGCAGATGGCATGAGAATTGGAAAGACTTGGCATAGGACAAGTTCAGAAGCATACAGTTCAGCAAGTATACAGAAAGAAAGGTAGTAATGTGACATCTGTTTACTTGACAATTATTACTTGTTATAATAGCCACTGGTTTGAGAGAACAATGATGGCAAACAAAACTACTTCGCCATGGCCAGCTTTAGGCTGCAAAGAGCACTCCTGTCCAGCAGGCAGTGAGAGGATAAATAAAGTTCAGTACTCATAGAAGGATTGCTTGGCAACCTCATAGTTCCTAAAGAGATCTCAGTTTCACCATTCAGGAAAAAGATCTCCATTCCTAGATTTCCCTAGGTAAAGAGTCACAACTGTTACATTTTGGACATGTCCAGGAGCAGGTCTAGGTTCCAAAAAAAACAATCCTTACTTCTTAGCCTGCTTTCCTACAGAAGGAGGCTTATGCAATCACCCTGTAACCAAGCCATTTGGCAAACTTCATGCAAGCTTGACAGAAGCAGAGGTCTCAGGAGTTACCTTTCCCATTTGTGCAAACAGCAGGCTTGGTGGGCACATGTAAGGAATGTGGCACTCTGAACCTACACTGGTACATTCAATATATAAGAATCCTTTATAAATGCTGCTGACAAAAATGGTTTTGTCAGAGCTCACAATGTGTTCAACAAAGAATCATGAGACAAACCCAAAGACAAGTGGGCTTCCTTAGTCCTAGCTTTCACAGAATTTTGGGCTTAACATGAAGAAAAGCACTTCCATTGCCCACTAACAAAGTTCGCATAGAGATTTAGAATAAGGAGGCCCAGGAACACAGCGAACTACCATCCCCAATAGTTTATGCCTGAAATCAGCCCAAGCAAATCTCAAGCTTCCGTGGTATACTGTGCAGAAACCGGCAAGGTTTTTTCCTTACATTGTTCGCTGCAACCACTGAAGTTTGTACCTGACCAAATACTTAGGTGCATCCTAAAAATGCACTCCACAGGTCATCAAAGAGGCACCCATCCACCTCCCACCTCCCAAGCTTCCAGCACTACTTCACCTCTGAAAAAGAAGTCCTTGAGTGTATTACCCCCACACTCCATCTCCCACAAGAGAGCTCTTTGGTTTAAGGCAGAGTTCTGCCTACAAACCTGTCCTCATTTCACACATCACTGTAAACCTCTATGCCCAGCAGAGATGGGGATACAACAGCAGGGAGATGTGACAGCATTGTCCCATCCCATGCCACACTGTGCAGGAGTCCACTCAGTTCCACAGCCGTGTGTGCAGCGGTAAGCTGCCCATTCCTTGCTGTCTAGAGGGACATCTGTTAGTTCAATACTGTCAGAAAACAAGCTCCCAGCACAATGCTCTCCTGTTGCTGGCAGAAACGGCACATGACCCAGCTATGCCTTTCCTCTGCCAGCTGGGAACTCCCCACGTCGGAAGAATCACTTTGCCAAAGAGATCCAGATACTTTTAGCCCATTTATACCCAGAGTGCTGCTGAGAACGCAACCAAAGATTTCTAAAACCTTTGTGACAATTCTTGCTAGAGTCAGAGCCATTTAGGTACTTGCAAGATAGAGAATTGCAAATGTTTGTTTTATTCACAAAACACATGGTATGGTCTTAAGCAGAACCATGAAGCAAAGATCCATTTGCATTTAGGCAGTGCTTCTGGACTATACAATAAAAACATATAGAAGTACACTACTGAAATCCAGGTGTGGCCATATCTAAGGATGAAAGCCAACTCACACAGCAGTAAGGGAGGGGATATTTTGATTAACAAAACCAAGGAAAGCCATGAAGTACCACAAGATCTTTAATAGGTAGCCAGGGCAAACAAGACCTACTTTAAGAACAAATAAAGTCCAAGCGAAGAAAATAAATCAGAGCATAAAATGTTAAAATGACCACTGTAAGAAGCATTAGGGTCCGCTGCTCTGTCCATTTACCACTTGGAACAAGGCTACCAAACACTGCTCTCCAGGCTTTACTGTTTGCTCTGCGCTGCATAGAATTTTAAAGCGTTCTGGTTCAGAGAAAGCAAGCCCTCAGTATCAGCACGTAACCATGCAAAGCCAGCCAGAGGAGCACAGCTCCTGCTCAGCTCTGCTCTCCTGCCGTGCCGTCAGGCAAGTCCTCCGGACAGAGCAGCACGCTGGCAGCCCAGTACCCTTCCAGCCCTGGGACAGCCGGGAAGCACAGCCAGAGCTGTCACATCAACTTCCCAGCACACATCCCTTTTCCACACAGGTTTTCTAATCTCCATATGCTTTTTTTTTTTTTTTTTTAACCTGTCCTCATAACTCACTCCTTTTAATCCCAGGATTAGCCTCGCTGCCCTTCTCCATACCTTTTCTGGTGCTCTAAGTACAATGAGCCTCCGGATGCAGGAATAGGTCGAGCTGGAGCGTTAGGGCATCACTGCTGGACGCCCCACCAAGTCTTTGTTAAAGCGAGGAACTGCTCAGCACCTTTATGGGGCATCACGCTCCATCCCAATGAGGTGGCTCCCCACATCCCACCACCTCCGTGCTGGTTGGTCCCCCTTTCCCTTGCCAAATTCACTCTTTCCTAGGGAAAAGTGAGCCACGTTCTTGGGGCTGTTTGAGAAAACCCCCATCAGTGCCGCTCTGACACACTAGCAGCACATGTTCCCGCTTCGACAAATAGGAACGCTTTCGGCAGACCACCACTTCAGATGGAGCAGGGCTCCGGGCTGCTGAATCAGCACTTTCCGTCCTGCTGGCAGTACGGAGTTATGCGAGGCTTCAAAGGAGAGCAGGGATAAAGGGGGGCGGGGGCGCTGGCACTTCAGCAGCACAAGTGGGCAGGAGGATTCTGCACGAGTTCGCCTGCCAAACCCATTAACTGCAAACTGTGCTTACAGAGATGCCACAGCGGCGTTCCCGCAGTTACACGAGGAGAAAACCGCGTGCTCGGAGGGCTCCAAGGGCCCCACAGCCGCCGGCAGCGGGCAGCACGTCACGGGCAGCGCGGCCACGAGTTACCGGGACAGGTCCGCAGCCCGCTCCCACGCCGAGGCCGGCTCGGGCCGTTGCCCGCGGGCACGGGGCTCGGCGAGGGACGCCGGCGGCCCCAGGAAAAGGAAGTCTGCTCCCCTCCTCCTCCTCCTTCCCCGGCCTCTGCCGCCGAGGAGCCGGCAAAGCCGCCCCGCGGCCCCGGCGTTGTCCCCCGGCTCCCCCTGGCCCTTACCTGCAGGGCTGCCGGCCAGCACCCGCCCGCCCGCGGCCCGCCGAGTTCCGGGGCTCGGAGGAAGGGGTCGTGCGCGGCGGCGGCGGGGATGCGGGGGATCTTCGGGGCGGCGGGGCTCCCGCAAAGCACGCGCTCCGGAAAGCAAAAACTTAGAACAAAATTAAAAAGAAAAAAAAAATCTTAGCAACAACAACAAAAAAATTAAAATTAAAAATATAAAAACAAAAACACACCCAGCGCGCACGGGGACCTCCGCGCCTACCTAAGGCGCCCCCGGGCTGCGGGAGGGCTCTGAGGAGAAAACTTCTGCCCGCACCGCCGCCGCTGCCTCCACTGCTGCTGCCGCCGCCGCTCCCGCTGCTAACGGCGCCCCGTCGCCGCCGCGCGCTCGCCCCGCGCCCAGCTGACTCC